>NC_133769.1:98247809-98409942 GCF_003597395.2 Chelonoidis abingdonii
CACTTAGATTATGGAATATGATCATAAATTCATCGAGGACTGCAAAGAATTCAGAGATTAAAATCCATGAGCAAAGTAACTCTTCACACAAGGCTTCAAACTTTCACATATTTCTGTGCTCGAATAAATGAGAAGGGAAGCAGGCCAGGAGTTATTTACTCTTGAACCACACAGCAGTTGGTAATGGATGTTTAACAAGCTTCCACTGGCTTTGTAAGTTCTTCTAGGGCAATGGCATCAGACAGAATTAAACTCTTAGTTGTGCTCATAGAGTAACTCTTCTTCTACCGAGCAAGTCAAGCACAGCCCTCTTAACGCTTCCATCTTTGACAGTGCATGTACTTGCAGATTGTAAACTCTTTAACCAGAGAGCTTTGTCTGAGACAGTATGGATCCCACTATTGGCAGCTGTACCACCAATGTCTAACTCTTTTCAAACTTTTGTGGCAAGTTTCCAGAGCACTTAGTTGGCCTAAAATTGCTCCCATCCTGCAATTCAATACAGGACTTGGCAGATTAGTCAATGTAATTCTTTTGAAAATTCCACCCTTCTAGTCCACTGCTAGTGGTATTAAACATATTCAAAACTCCATGGCAGATATAAGCTTAAGCATGCTCCTGGCTGTGATTAGAAAATCAGTACTTGCGCGTAGACTTTCAGCAAGGACTCTGATAACCAATTTGAAGTTTCTAGCAGCCATTCTGAGATACAGCATGACAAAGAAGTTTAGAAGAATTTACAAAAAAAAAAGAGACAGTTTTATTTTCAAAGTCATCTTCTCAGAAATGGTAGTTCAGTTCACCGTACACTTTACATAAATTTCTTTTATTTGCCACAGACCGTACTTTCAAAACTGAAGGACAAAGCCTTTTGGACAGAATTTAGGAGGCGTTCCCAAAATTGAGTGTAAAATTCATGGAATAATGCCAGTTCCTATGGTATATATCATCACATATCTATATGATTATTACACAGACCTGTCAATTAGTCTATATTGAATCCTGATTTACTGAACTTCTGATTTAGAGTGTCTTTTTATCCAAATACGTAAGCGTTCACATCTGAGAGAGATTTTTATATTAATATTGGATGGGGCTAGCCGATGCTACAGTAAATATGAGGAACAGCTATGTTTAGCCCAGGCTAATCAAATCTCTGAACCTATGGTAACAAATAGCACATTTGCTCCAGGTTTAATTCAAGGCACTCGGCCAATAAATCTTCTAGAAGCAGTGAGATAGCTACTGTTAGAACACCTGCAGCCAATCAAGGCAGGCTTAATCAGGGCACCTGGGTTTAAAAAGGAGCTCACTCCAGTCAGGCAGGGAGGAGCCAGAGGAGAGGAAGTGCAGGTGAGGAGCTGGGAGCAAGAGGCACAAGGAGCGGAGCGGAGAGGGAGAGGGAGAGCGAGAGCGAGAGCTGCTGGAGGACTACGGAGTACAAGTGTTATCAAACACCAGGAGGAAGGTGTTTGGACGAGGCCATGGGGAAGTAGCCTAGGGAGTTGTAGTTGTCATGCAGCTGTTACTAGAGGCACTATAGACAGCTGCGATCCACAGGGCCCTGGGCTGGAACCCGGAGTAGAAGGCGGGCCTGGGTTCCCCCCAAACCTCTCAACTCCTGATCAAACACAGGAGGAGTTGACTCAGACTGTGGGTTCCACCAGAGGGGAAGATCACTGAGGTGAGCAAATCTTCCAATAAGCGCAGGACCCACCAAGGTAAAGGAGGAACTTTGTCACAGTATATATACATATATATACACACACACCTGATTTTACAAACCTCCCATTACAGTACAAGTTTACAAAGGTCAGACCTTTATAAAATTGGGGTCTTTCACACAAGACTTCATCTCTAGAAACAGTGCAAACACCCCAGACTCATAGCTGTGCCTCTATATCACACCATCCTTTGTGTGTATTTGTATAAATACATTTATACACACATATATACCTGCCTCTTTTATCTATCTGTTTCCTCCTTTTAAGAAAATGACTCAAACTGGCTTCTGTGAATAAACTGTAAAAAAGTTAAGATTAAAGGGCTTTAATATTCACCTTGCCATTAGTCTGCTTTGCTTTTAACAGTGTGAGCGATTTCAATTCATAATTTAGTCTGCACTTGTCCCCCTCTATACAGGCTTTGCCTTCAGAGGAAAATTCTGAAGCACTCTCTGAGGATTTCCCACTTTCAGGGTCACATGACTTCCAGCAAGCTCCATTGAGGAGTCACTTTCAAAGCTCATTAGTTGAGACACTTGCCTCCAGACATATGTGCTAGTTGTTTGACATGCATGCCTCAGCGGGTTCAGGCTATACACCGAATATATGCATAATGATTTGGTCCCTTTCATCCTCATGGCAAGAGGAAGATCTCTGCTTAGACTCAAGTCTCTTCTGTTGTCTTTAGTCCAAGGGTAGATCTGAGCCCTAGTATACTTTGGAACACAGGAGGATGGTTAGGGCTTCCCCTTCCTCCTCCCTCTTATTTGGTAGGATAACAGAACAGATGTAACCAATTG
Source organism: Chelonoidis abingdonii (assembly GCF_003597395.2). Taxonomy (NCBI): domain Eukaryota; kingdom Metazoa; phylum Chordata; order Testudines; family Testudinidae; genus Chelonoidis; species Chelonoidis abingdonii. Next base: position 98,250,334 of record NC_133769.1, read on the forward strand.
GTAGAGTCTCCTCCAAATGATGATCAGACTCATGGTGCGCATGTCATACATATTACATCACTACCATGAAGGAAAGGATAGGTGAAGGAGTCTCTCACTTGCCTGAAAAAAATAGTCACACCATTTTCAAATCAGAACTGCCCATTTGTTGCCCATCAATTGCCCATGTAGTCTGCTATCCATCTTCTAGCACTGAACTATATTTGAAGCTTCATAGGAAAGAGTGCCCCCCTCCCATAAAAAATGCACCTTGTCACAGTTTTGCAGTTTCATATACCACAGGAGGAATTTTCTTCCTGATCATAGTTGGTGATCAGCTTATGCCCTCAGTAATGAAGAATAATAGCTTTTGTTATGATTCTGGCCATGGTAGCTCCTGGCACAGCTGTATCCATTACATACATCGTGTTTCTGAATGTTATTAAGCAGGGAGTTCACCTATCTCAACAAAGGAGGTAGAATGCACACTGACCGGCAATGTAATGTTTGTGAAGTGAAACTGCAACACAAAGCAAATGCTCTGCTCCATTAGGACAAAAGCTGGTGGAATGCTAACTAGGTGTTATTGTTAACAGGCAAAACAGCACCCAAGCCTTCTTTATCTCTTTTCTAAGTTCTCAGATTTACTTCAATAATTCCTTGCAGCAATGAGTTCTATATGTGAAATGAAAAGAAAAGGAGTTTTTTTCTTGGACATGTTCTCTTAGCCTCCTCATCCCCTTACTTAATATTGTAACAGGAAAGCCTCTGAAGGTCAGGCATTTCTTGACAAGAAGTGACATAATTTACATTTTGATACCACATTTCCAACTGATGGATTCCAAAGCATGCTTCAAACTATTCATAATGCAGGAATCATTACGCTCTGTGATAAAAGGTACAGAAATGCTACTCAATATCCAGGGGCGGCTCCAGGCACCAGCATGCCAAGCGCGTGCTTGGGGTAGCAAGCCACTGGGGGCGCTCTGCCGGTCGCCACAAGGGCAGCAGGCAGGCTTGCCTTCGGAGGGTCTGCTGGTCCCACAGCTTCAGCGGACCTCCTGCAGGCAAGCCGCCAAAGGCAGCCTGCCTGCCGTGCTTGGGGTGGCAAAATGTCTAGAGCTGCCCTGCCAATATCCTTAGGACAGGAAGTGAAGATGAATTTTGAAACTAACAAACCACAAGGGGAATTTTAGTGGGGCATTGTGTAACTACCCACATTGGATTTGGCCAGAACAGCAATCAATAGTCCTATTCTTACAAAATTTGCCCTGGGATCCTTAATAATTCCAAGTGGTTAGTGTGACGGTACGTTCCATAAGGCTTTATGGGAATATGACCTAACCGGGATATGTTTTGTGCTGCCTGTGCCATGTAACATATCTCTGTAAAGGTTATGGTCTACTATGTCTATTCATCCTATTTGTACACATATATCAGTTTGTACTTGAGGTTAAGAATATTGGCTGTAAACTTGCTTGATTTCTAAGTAAGCTTTGTGAGGCATGTGATCGGCTTCTTTAGGAAGGAATTCGCAAGGTTAAGTACCTGATCAGGAAGCACTTGGGAACAATGCACCTTGGAATGCTCTGATCCACATAGAAGTCTTCCTGGAGACATACAAGATACCATGTGGACAACGGCTTCTACCTGTAAAGACTGTGACTTGCCTAGGTGACTCCATAAAAGCAGCAGAGAATCCTGTGGCACCTTATAGACTAAGGGACGTTTTGGATCATGAGCTTTTGTGGGTGAATACCCACTTCGTCAGATGAATGTAGTGGAAATTTCCAGGGGCAGGATGGATTTCCACTCCATTCGGCTAAATGCAGTGCCTTGCATGGTGTCAAGTATCAGAGGGGTAGCCGTGTTAGTCTATCCCTCTGATAGGTGACTCCAGAACTCCATCTTGGAGCTGGACTTTGCATAGGAGTGAGGAGGGAGGTCTCCACCCACAAGAGAAAGTCTATTTAAACCCGTGGGAGACCCCTCCATTTTGTCTTCAGCTGGCTAAAGAGGGAGCCTCTCCACCCTCCAGGATACTTGGAAGAAACTGGAACAACGGGGTGTGAGTGATTGCTGGACCCAGACCCAGGCTAAAAGGAGATTAGTCTGTAAAAGGGAGCATTCTAGAACTGGTGAGGATCTTATCTGTATTCAGTTTGATTAGACACAGGTTTGCCCCTTTTATTTTATTTTGCTTGATGAGTTACTTTGTTTGGTCTGTTACTATACTTGGAACCATTTAAATCCTACTTTCTGTATTTAATAAAATCAGGTTTTATTTATTAATTAACTCAGAGTATGTATTAATACCTGGGGGAGCAAACAACTGTGCATCTCTCTTTATTAGTGTTATAGAGGGCAAACAATTTATGAGTTTACCCTGTATAAGCTTTATACAGGTGTAAGCAGAGTCAGGATGAGCTGTACCCTGACATCTGGTGGTGAAGTATGGGAAGTGTGGAAAGAATGTCTGGAATGCAAAATCTCAAATATTTGCATAGGCTCGCCAACCATCCGGACGAAGCCCCCAAAATGTAACCTTCTGCCCTCTGAGTTGGCAGCACAAGGCCGGGGTCAGTATCCAGGGTTCGTTTCATAACACAAGCATAACCAGCTCGAGCCCACCATGACCTGGGACACTTACATACCCACACCCCCTGGGCACCTCAGGAGGCAATACTTCCCCTCTCGCAAGCACGAGTCTGAGTGTAGCGAAACTTTGTATAAAGGAGGAAACAATGCGCATCCCATGGAAACACCACAAACAGAGTTATAAACACAACCATAACACCCAAGACATTTTGCAATCCGTTCTTCCCCTTAGCGGTCTTAATCCAATCACTCAAAGTCAACAACCCAAAGTCTCTGGCAATGCACACAGAATTCATAGTCTATCTGTAGGTCCTCCCCCCAGCCTGGGAAAGGGACCTTACGTGTCCAGGCAACTGCCCTCCTCTCCGTGGGTCTGCTTCCGCCTTCTCCACAACTGCTCCGCCCTTACGGCCGCTCCACTCTGCTCCTCGGCCGTCCTCACAAACTGCTCCGCTCACCAGCTGCCTCGTGAGCTGCTCAGTTGTCCAGCAGAACTGCTCGGCCTCCGGCTCGCTCTGTGGGCGCTCTTCACACGCCCAGCTACTCCGCTTTCGCCAGCGCTCCATTCACCAGCTGTCCTTGGTCCGCTCCTGCCATCCCATAACTGCTCCACTCCGCCAGCTGCTCCGTTCCACATTTATAGCTTCAGGCTCCCCCACTAGTTAGACATACTCATTTCCCAGCTCGTAATTTCAGCTCTTTTTTGGATTCAGCTCTTTGTGTATCTCCAGCACATAGTAGTGGGAGCCCTTGCTAGTGCCACATTACCCAAAGTGAGTTCAGCATCCGCACCCTTTATCTAGATCTTAGGAATAAAAAAAATAACTCTAACATTCCCACAGTGGAAGAGGAGGTGCAACTGATGCTCTAGCTCCACAAGAGCCTGCACCACCAGGCACAATACCTGTCCCAACCTCTTCCTCTTCACAGGGTTGAACCATGTCCTTGTCTAGCAATACTACCAAGTAAACTGAGGTGAGTCGTTACTGTCACAAAGCACCCATCAGCTTGGCATCTGGGAGGTTAGGCGAGCCTATGCAAATATTTGAGATTTTGCATTCCAGACATTCTTTCCACACTTCCCATACTTCACCACCAGATGTCAGGGTACAGCTCATCCTGACTCTGCTTACACAGGGTAAAATGGATTTATTTGGGTTTAGACCCATTGGGAATTGGGCATCTGAGTGCTAGAGACAAGCACACTTCTGTTAGCTGCTTTCAGGTAAACCTGCAGCTTTGGGGCAAGTAATTCAGACCCTGGGTCTTGTTGGAGCAGGTGGGAGTGTCTGTCTCAGCAAGACAGGGTGCTGGAGTCCTGAGCTGGCAGGGAAAACAGGAGCAGAGGTAGTCTTGGCTCATCAGTTGGCAGCTTCCAGGGGGGTTTCTGTGATCCAACCGGTCACAGTTAGTACCTCAGTTTTACATTTCATCCAGAAGATGGCACCTCCTGCCACCAAGACCTTGGTTGGGAATTGAGACCAATGATGAACCAAAAAGAAGAGTTCCACTTACCAAACTACCAACACCGCTTCCTGCAGTACCCTCTTTTTCCATTGGAGCTCTACCATCATGTTCATAACTACTTATTGCCTTGGGCTGGGATCTCATTATATATATGGGGAGACAGAGCCATATCCTCTGCTGTTGCAAACGGACAAATGCTACTGAAGTCATTGGAGCTACATCAGTTTACACCAGTTGAGGATCCTACACATAAGGTTATAAGACATTTTAAAAATTGGATGGCAAGAATCCTAAGCGTCTTCAAGTCTCTGTGCTGTCTTTTAGTTATAGATCTTAAAGTAATCAGAAACTAGGGTTGGGTTGTTGGATTTTTGATAATTTCTGGAACACTGTGCACCATTCTCTCTCTCTTCTCCCCACCCCTTTTAATTAAACTTCCCTGCCTTAAAACCACACCAACATACATCTCTGAAGAAACCTCTGCTGTCATGTCAGCACCAAAGAGTAGCTTGGAATTTGGCCAAATATTTTGTTGGGTTTTGCTACTAATTCAATTGCTGGAGCTTTAGCTTCAAATGTTGCCTCTCCTTTTGTGGCTGCGCCATGCAAAATTTCAGAAAGGTCAAAAACTATAAAAAGCAATTAACAGGAAAACACTGACACTCCCAAATTTGTGTTCAGAACACCTGACTCAACAAGGTGTTGTGACAGAACTACAGACAGCAAAGTTATTAAATATCATGTCAAAAAGCTGAAAACCTAAGGGATGGCAAAATCATACCCTATGTTTCTCCAAAACCTTTCATCCAAAGTGCTTTACTGACACTTTATAGGGATCATTCATCCACCACGGAAATATAGCTGCCTTCATGTCAGAATGACACACACAGTAGTGAAGTGTAGCCATTTCTGGACTGGAAGGGCACTGTGGTTTAATACTGCGCAGAAAAGCTACACTATAGTTTGGGACAGGCAATGAGGGTGGGTGCCTCATCCAACAAACCACAGTGGAATTTTAGGTAGGCAAAATGGAACTGGAATATTGGTTTGACAACAAAGTTAGCACCTCTATTCTTGGGGAAATTTACCTGGGAATTTTACCTGGGACTATCCCTCTGGTTTGTCACCCCTGAAGATGTGAAACCAGACCCCCAGTTATCAGCTCATGTAGGCACCCACACGCCTCACAGTTTGCAAACCAAAGACCTGCTTGGCGGTAACAAATAAACACAAGGTTTATTTCATAGAAAAAAAACACAGATTCAAAGTGCGGAAATCTTCATTGGTCTCAATGTCTTTCCATTAACTTTAATAGCCCGCTGTTGTGTTTTCCTGGGTTGTACAATGGATCCTTATTTGAGTCTGCTTTTGTATTTACACCCAGCTTAGGCAGTGCATCCCTGTCTGTCCTGCTGTGAGGTGAAACTGCAGTTTATGAGCACAGTTCTCTTTACACACAAATGCATGAGTTCATAACCATAGCCTGTATACATACCTCATAATCTAAGTTCGCTGTAAGCTGCACGGCCACGCAGCAGCCTATTTAGTGCCTTGCAGGCACTCGGGGAACCAGACTGGGGACCTACCGTGGCCAGGGGAGGGGTACCCCTCCCCTGGCCCAGCCCCTAGCCTGCTGCAGCCAGGACCAGCCGGGGCGCCTGGATCTGCTGCCTCATCCCTTCCCTGGCTCCAAGTTGCCACGGAGCCCCTCCTCCGGCCCAAACCCAGTCCTGGCCTGGACTGCCGGGGGAGGGGTGTCTATGCTGTAGCCCCAGGCCCGGAGATGCAGCTGCAGGGAGAGGCGCCTCCCCCCAACAGCCAGGTGCTGCTGGAGAGCAGGGCCGCCCGGGGGGAGCAAGTGGGGCAATTTGCCCCAGGCCCCACAGAGGCCCCTATAAGAGTGTTTTTGGGGCCCTGGAGCAGGGTCCTTTACCTGCTCTGGGGTTCCTGGAAAACTCTCACAGGATCCAGGACCCTGGAGCTTCTTCTGCTCTGGGTCTTCGGTGGCAATTCAGCTGTGAGAGGTCCTTCTGCTCCGGGACCCGCCACCCAAGTGCCCCGAAGACCCATAGTGGGGAGTCCTTCCGCCCCGGGACCTACTGCCGAAGTGCTGGGTCTTCGGCAGCAATTTGGCAGAGGGGCCCCCCCACCGCCGAAGGCCCCAGGTCCCCTGAATTCTCTGGGTGGGCCTGCTGGAGAGAGAGAGCTGTGGGGGGTCCTCTCATGGAGCACCCTCCTGCAATCCAAACCCCTCATTCCTGGCCATACCCTAGAGCCCACACCCCCAGTTAGAGCCCTCACACCCCAGCACCCCAACCTTCTGTCCCAGCCTGAGCCCCCTTCCACACGCCAAATCCCTTGGCCCCACACATCACCTCCATATGGGTGCACATCCAGTGATGAGCTCCCAAAATCCTAATAACCGGTTCCCTACTGGGTCCTCAGTGGCACTTCAGCGGTGGGGGGGTCTTCACTTGCTTTGGGTTTTCAGCAGCATTTCGGCAGCAGGTCTTTCACCCAGAGCAAGTGAAGACCCCCTCCCACCCACTGCTGAAGTGCCGCCGAAGACCCGGTAGGTAAGTATAAGCCCCATGTGCCTGTCTCTCCCCCTCCATCTGACCCCAACCCAACTGCCCCCTCAGAACCCACAACCCATCAACCCCCCTGCTCCTTGTCCCCTGACCATCACCCTAACTGCCCCCCAGGACCCAACCCCCTACTCAGCTCGCCCAGCTCCCTGTCCCCTGACTTCCCCAACCTCATCCACCATCACCCCGACAGACCCCCGGAACTCCCATGCCTACTCAACCCCCCCGTTCCCTGTCCCCTGACCGCTCCCCCAGAACCTCCACCCCCTCCAACTGCTCCATGCCCCTTATCCAACCTCTGCTCCCAGCCCCGGCTCAGCTCCCTTACCATGGTGCTCAAAGTGGCAGGAACAGCAGAGCCGTGCTGGCACTGGCAGTGCAGCAGGCTGGGGCTCTGTGAAGGGGGGGAAGCGGGAGAGGGGCCTGAGGAGCCTCCCCAGCTGGGAGCTCACGTGGGCCAGACAGGATGGTCCCGCAGGCCAGATGTGGCCTATGGACCAGAGTTTGCCCACCCGCCGGCCCCTTTAATAACCAGTTCTACACCAGCTTCTAAATTTAACAACAGGTTCTGGCGAACCAGTGTAGCACATCACAAAATTCATTCTGCACACGGGTGGGGAAAAATTAGACAGATCACTGCTCATAACGATTAAGTTTAGAACATTGCACACTTCCATAAAAAATAAAAATTACTTGATACATTCTTATAGCACAATAACATTGCACACAATCAGTTGATTCAACTGCTCATACTTTGGGATGCAACCCCCCCATTCTCCCCTTGGGGTGTCTGGACCCTAAGAGGATATCCTGCTAGAAACCTATCCCAGCACCATTGTGAATGCAGCCACACAGGCCTGACAAAGCTAGGGCAGCAGGCCTCAAAGTTTTTACTTCATACCCCCCCCCCCCACACACCCTGACTTAGGGCTGGGAGCAGAGCAGCAGCTTTGGGAGGCAGGATGCGGATGGGGTAAGGGACCAGAGACTGGGGTCACAGCCGGGACTGGGAGCGCCGCCTTGGCCGGGGTCAAGGTTGGCAGCTGGTGCCCTGGGCGTGGGGCTGGCAGCTGAGGCCAGGAGCAGAGCTTGCTGATGCTCCCTCCCCACCCCCTGTGGGGGCTGGCCTGGGCCCCAGCCGCACTGCCCCTGCCCCAGCATTCCTCCATGGGGACCTCTGAGCTAGGGCATTGCAGTGGAGACACTGTGCCCTGTGCTAACTCTGCAGTGAGGTAGTACCCTAACTTCACAACAGTTCCAAGAACCATGTCAGAGTACTGAGTCACTGCTGACTCAGCTGGAAGAGAGCCACCTACTGAATCATCAGTATTACTTCCTGCAACAACTGGGTTTCCCCTGGAGTTCTTCCATCCAAGCACTACTGATCACAACTGACATTGCTCAGCAGATGCAATCACAATCTGCCTGAAGGGAGATTTGCGCACACTCGCCCCATCACACACACCTGAGTGTCAAAAGTCTGATTATTTTCCATAGTTAAAATGACATCTGCAGATACGTTAGCCATTTAGCCCAGGCAAATTTGACTGGTTTGAATTCACCTTTGAAGAATAAATAGGAATGTGAAGAGGTGCAGAAATCAAAGCTACCAGAATCAAAAAGGTGCTGAAATCAAAGTGGTAGAAATCTCCAACTATGCCTTGAGACAGCTGGTCAGGAGACAATAGAGTCCTTGAAATTAAAGGAGGAAAAGGTTAGTATTAAGCTACTTTTGTGAGACCCTCTGTGATAAATGAAGAGGGGGTAGCTCCCTTTTACAGACACCCAGCCAGCCAATAGCTATAAAATCCCTATTAGTAGCTGTTCTCTAATTGCTCTACCTGTAAAGAGTTATAAAGTCTTACTGCTATGCAAAGGTAAAAGGAAGTGAGTGGACACCTGGCCAAAAGTGCCAATGGGAAGGCTAGAACTTTTTAAAATTGAGAAAAGACTCCCCTTTTGTCTGTCTGATAATGTTCTCCCAGGGAGAGGTGGACAGGGAAGCAACTATACTATAAGAAGCTTCAGCCATAAAAAAATCATCAGTATCATACCTAGAAACTACTCATTTAAAAGCCCAGATACATGAGTAGATCAGGAAATGTCTAGGAAGACGCAATTTAGGTTTATCCTTTTTATTTCTTTATGGTTTGTGGATTCCTCTGCGCTAACCCTGGTGCTTTTGCTTTGCTTGTAACCATTAAGTTGGACCTCAAGAAAGCTATTCTTGGTGCTTAATCCTTGTAGCTGCTCTTTTAAAATCTAGCAATAGCCTGATTGTCCAGGTGTATTTTCTTTCTTTTTTTTTTTAATTAGCATTTACCTTTTTTGAGAACAGAATTGGATTTTTGTGTTTTAAGAGGTTTGTGCACACGTTGTTTAATTAGCTGGTGGCAACAGCTGATTTCTTTTTTTCCCCCTCCTCTCTCAGCTCTTCCTTGGACGGGGTAGGGGGGCCTGAAAGGGCTTGAGGGTACCCCACAGGAATGAATTCCCAAATGCGCCTTCCTGGGTTCTCAAAGGGGTTCTGCACTTGGGTGGTAGTAGCATCTACCAATCCAAGGTAAAAAATATAAAAAGCTGTGAACTTGGGAGTTTAATACAAGCCTAGAGTGGCCAGTATTCATTTTTAGAATCCATGCAGGCCCCCACCTTCTGCACTCAAAGTGCCAGAGTGGGGAATCAGCCTTGACACTCTCCATCCCTACCAATTCACGGACTCTCTTCACCTTTGTGTTAATTTCATATGCAGTCTCCCTCTGGGCTATGTATTGGGAGGTTACAGTTGGAACCTGGGGGATACCTTCCCCACAAAGCAGACAGCTTTGTGGGAAAGACCCCACAAGTCATCTAGCTCCTTCCTTCTCCTGCCCCACGACAGCTGATGAACTGTTCCCTACAATTTATTCTCCAGTCTCAGCCCTCAGAAGACTAATCCATAGTCTAACAAACTGCTAATCTTTTCCTCACATTCAGGCTCAATTTCTCTTAACTCAGCCCCATTCCATCATGCCAAGTTATATCCACTCATCCCACCCAGAACAATTGCACTCCCTCCTTGCTATGTACCTCCTTCAGATCTTGCTGGTGATTACCATATTTGCCCCCAAAGGAATTGCTTGGCCGAGCCCCTACATATTTAATTCTTTTAATCTTCCCTCAAGTCAATTTTTATATCCCTTAGTACATTTTGTTGCTCTTTGCATTTCCAGAATGTATCAATTTCACAGAACGCTTCCAGTCTATTAAAGCAGACAGCACAGGATACCTGGTGGGGATCTGAGAGTCAATGCAGGCAGCGATATTACCTCAGGTAAGATATCCACCTACACCTCTGGCCACACACGGAAGGGGAAGCATACAAATGAGCAACCAGGAGTTCCCGCTTAGAACATGACAGCTGTTGTTTATCCTGTCAGCAGTTTATTCTTCTGGAACTGGAAGTCTTAAGTTTTGCCATGGATCAATTGACCTTCCATTTCCTGTAATCTTCCTGTGGACCTGGCTGACGGTGTTAGATAGACTCATAAAAATCACAGAAATGTAGGGCTGGGGGGGGGATCTCGAGAAGCCATGGGGAGAGAGCAAAGAAAGACGCATATGTCCTTTTCAAACAATAGTGACACAGAAATTGCCACAGAAGAACTGACCCTGGGTCCAACTAGCCCAGTATCCTGTCTGTGACAGCAGCCAGCATCAGATGTTTCAGAGGAAGATGTAAGAACCCCACAGTTGGGAGATGTGGGATAATCTGTCTCACCCCCCCGCCCCCCAACATTAGGTTTTATCCTGGTCTCCAGTTAGAGATTGTCCCTGAAGCATGGGCTTTAATATCCCTTCCAACATTTTTGTCATTCATTATAACTCTGGATATTCTTGGTATCCACAGAAAAGCCCACTCCAAACAAATCTAGCTAATTTCTTGGCCTTGATGACTTCCTGTGCCAGTGAGTTCCTTGGTCTAAGTATGTGTTATGTGAAAAGTATTTCCTGGAATTTGCCACCTTATAATGTAATAGAATGTCCAAAATCATAGGAGTCCATCTTAAACATTACAGACAGGCTGGGGTGCCAGGTGGGCTCGCACTGTCAGGGTGTTCTAACTTGGAAGCAAAGCCACTCACCTGCATATCAGTGAAGACGCCCATTGGCTCACCACAGCTTCCCCACAACGGTAGGGTTGCCAACTTTCTAGTTGCATAAAACCAAATACCCCGCCCCAAGGCCCCACCCCTTCTCAGAGCCCTGCCCACACTCATTCCAGCCACCCTCCTGCCTTTACCCTCACTCACTTTCACTGGGCTGGGACAGGGATTGGGGTGTGGGATGGGGTGAAGGCTCCAGCTGGGGGTGCAGGCTCTGTGGTGGGACCAGAAATGAGGGGTTCAGGGTGCAAGAGGGGGCGCCAGGCTGGGGCAGGGGATTGGGGGTGTAGGAGGGGGTAAGAACTCTGGCTGAGGGTGTGGGGTGGGGCCAGGGATGATGGGTTTGGAATGCAGGAGGTGGTTCCGGGCTGGGGCAGAGGGGTTTGGAGTGTGGGAGAGGTGCAGGTTCTGGGAGGGAGTTTGGGTGCGGGAGAGGTGCAGGTTCTGGGAGGGAGTTTGGGTGCGGGAGAGGGTTCTGATCTAGGGCAGGGGGTTGGGGTGCAGGTGCAGACTCCACCCAAGCAGTGCTTACCTCAGGCAGTTCCCGGTCAGCAACATAGTGTGGCTAAGACAGGCTCCCTCCCTGCCTTGGCTCCGTGCTGCTCCAGTAAGCGGCCGACATGTCCAACACCTAGGTGCAGGGGCAGCCAGGTGGCTCTGTATGGTGTGCGCTGCCCTTACCTGGAGGCACCACCCCTGCAGTTCCCATTGGCCGTGGTTCCCAGCCAATGGGAGCTGCAGAGCCGGCACTCGAGGTGGGGCCAGTGCATCGAGCCTCCCTGGCCTGTGTGCCTAGGGGCCACAGGGATATGTCGCCGCTTCCCGGAGCTGCACAAAGCCAGGGAGCCTGCCTTAGCCCTGATGTGCCGCCAACTGGACTTTTAATGGTCTCGTCAGTGGTGCTGACCGGATCCACTAGGGCTCCTTTTCGACTGGGCGTTCCAGTCGAAAACCAGACACCTGGCAACCCTACAAGCCATTTGAATCCAACACTGAGCTTCAAGAGGCAAATGAAAAGGCATAAAGGGAAAGAGGGGCAGGGACTAAATACCTCATCTGATCTTGAAGCCATAAATAAGGATTACTTGCTTCTAAAGGGTGTCAACAGGACATAGGAAGAGAGACAACTTGCCAGCAAAGGGCCCATGGACACAAACACCACTGTCAAAGTGCACTACTGAGTAGGCTGCCAAATGAGTTCCCTTCCTTGGGCTACGAGCACTATGACATGAAAGATCTCTCTGCATGGTTAGAAATGTATTTATTTACTTCCATTTTTAAAACAAAAACGCACTTCTCTAGCGCTCTAAGAACACCACCACTCCTTACAATCACATACAGAATTAGAGAATACAGTAAAGCCCCATTGACCTTACTAACAAAATCCAGACCTAATCAGATAATATATAATCAGACTGACCTCTATCCCATTCGGCCCCAATCCTGTTTATGCTCCGACCTTCCCCAATTGCCTGGAGGAAAACATGGCACTTTGCAAAGCTCATCAAGATCAGCCAGGGAGGTGAGTAAATTCCAATGCCAAGGGGCACTCCAGGAGAACATCCTCCTGTATATACCCAGGGAGAACCTCCGCTGAGCAGCTGCTGCAACATGGCATAGGAGGAAAGGTCTCTCGAGTAGGGAGGTCTCAAGTCATTCATAGGTCAAAATTAACCCCCTTAAATTCTACTCATAAGCCAACAGAAAGTCAGTCCAGAGAGTGTCATGAGGTCCCAGAAAGTCACTCTGCTCATCAAGTGGGGCAGCTGTATTTTGCATCACTTTCCACTTCCAGTTGCACGGAGACAGCACTGTAACATGTAACCCCCAAAGTGCTAAAGGCATGGATGATGGGAGCAAGAACTGCATCTGTAAGAAAAGGCTGAAAGACAAATCTCTCTATAGCTGATGAAAAGCCATCCTGGCCACACCAGCTAATTGGCCATCTAAACACAGCTGTGGGTTTGACGAGAAACCAAAGTGATGAATTCTGGTACTGCACAGCAGATGCAACCCCTCAAATCAAAAGGGCCAATATGATCTCTGCCCTAGCTTCCAGTTCAACATCAGTTCCATCTCATCTAGACTGAGCCTTAAGCTAGCTTGCTTTCAATCTCCCGCAGGCACGGGGTAAGGGCCCCAACCCCGACTGTATAAGAAAAGATGGAGACAAAGACAGGTACACACAATCTACATACACACAATAAATACACACACACACCACACATAAGTAATGTGACCATCTGAAAATCATGACAATAAAACCTTTAAGCCACACCCACAATACCATATATTCCCTGTTGAAACAACAGCTAGAAACTCTGATAATTCAGCAGCAACTGGCAGCTATTGGTTTTATGGGCTTGGCTTGCTGTTAAAAGTTGTCCGTTAGAGGTCACTAGAACCCAATCACAGCATGAAGGGGGCCTTTGCGGGTCCTTTTGTGGCAGAAAAGATCCTAAGAATAAAATCTCTACTTAGAAAACTTTCCCTCCCCAAACAAACAAAGAAATAGAGACAGTTCTTCACCTCGACCCCGGCAACAAATATGATAGAAGACTCTTTAAAAGGAGAGGAATAATGTACAGAGACAAATAATGGACTATCCTTTTGTTGGTGTGCTTTGAAGGAACAATGTGGTACGAGTGCATCTGTATTGGGAGAAAATGTATATTATTTTTTCCTGTGATGATCAGAGTGGATTTATTGGGCTTTCCACACACAGAGCCCAGAAAAGGGATAAGCTCTCAGGCAGACAAAGTAATGTCTTAGGCAGGCAGGTAATGTCCAGTTATAAAAACACCCAGCCTGACACAATATAAATCTCAGAAATTGTAGGAGTGCCACTGCCTGCCAGTGACTGTGTAGAAATCAACACTTCCCTCTGCACCTGCTGCAAAAGCAGCAGTTGGGCTGAGGCAGTCCCAGGCCCATCTAAACCCACTCTCCCCTCCCCTCCCCTCCAACAGCCAGAGTTAGGAGCACTCCCCCTACTTGTTTCAATAACCTGGAAAGAAAATAACTGTGCCGTGACACTGCAATGCAGAGCCACAGCATTCATCTCTTCTTGCCGAGGCACGCCAACAGCACACCTCAAGGATCCAATGCCCAATTTAGTGTTTGCAAAATGCCACTCCCAGTCTGCAGTACGTCGTGGCTAAGGGCTCCCCGCCACACCCTGCAGTTACATCAGATCTCAGCACAGGTGGATATTTCATCTGCCCACTACATCGCTCCTGACACTTCCATTCTGTTGATTAGAGTGACACTGAGGAATAGAAGGAGAGGGATTTGCCACTCAGCCCAACAAATAGACAGACCCAGAGAAATCCTGGGTCCTGAAAGCTCCTGGCACACCTGGAGGGTCATGGATACCTCTTGATGCCACAAAAGTGTATGACAAAACTAGAAGTGGGCCTTGCTGCAGCAGCATGGTACAAAGACACAAAATGTCAAGATATAATCTCATGCTGAGACTATTATGTGCCCCTCAGAATGGCTACAAATTAGGCTGTAGTTCTTACCTGGGGCCATTTATGACCATCTTAGATTTAGCTGGTTATCCCCTGCTAATGTCTCTTGTCCTTACATACCCAATTGGCTGATCTGAAATTATGGTCACATAGCTTCTATTTGCTGCATCAACGTCTCTGAGAATCTTTGTGGAGGCAGTGTACTGAGGTGGCCTGAGGACTAGGGGAGGAAAAGGATACTTGAGGGCTTACTGGATCTTCCTCTAGATGAAAGAGGATGACAAGCCTGAATTTCATAGCCCACAGCTGCACGATCTTCCATTAACTACTCACAAATATTTGCACAGGGAAATTGTGTTTCAACAGATGACATTTTCTCGCAGTTAATTTCATGCCAGTGAAAGGGCCAGACTGACAGCTGCCCATGATGTCTCCAGGCCTGTATTTATTCCCAGCACAGGAAACAATACCAGTTTCCTATGCACACTGCCCTCCTCTCCGCCCATACACAACACCCCTGAGCTGCAGGGTGAGAGAGGACTTTATATGCACTGGCCTCTTCACTCCTTGACTACTCTGATGGTCCTACTCACATTCCCATGGGATGATAAGTTTTGTGACCCATCCCTCAAAAGCTGGCTTGATGCCAACGTTATTTTACACAGACTGCTACCAAGCAACAACCTGCAGGTTATGACTTTGCATCTCCATTGACCTCAGCTAGAATTAAACCACTATCCTAGAGATGAAAGGCTCCTTATTGCATAACCAAGCCCTTGCACCACCCAGCCTCCCTCCCTTAGTGTTTAAAGTCAGCAAACTTTTCTCACCAGGAGAGACACACATAGGGTTAATCCACGTCAATCTCTGTGCTAATGTGCAGGTTACCTAGGTGTACTTCTTATTCTCTTTCACCCCACAGCCTGGCTGCAAAAGAGGCCATGTGCTCAGCAACACCCCAGTCTCGCAATGCCCTGCAGCAATTCCCCCATCCCTCTTCTAGGCACCTCAGGAACCACGAGAGAAAGATCTCCCAAGAGAAGCTCTGCTCAGATACAATGCTGAAGCCATCATAAGTCTAATGCTCCATGGGGGACAAGAGACAGGACTCAGGTGTCATGAGCTGGAAGGGCAATTTTTTACCAAGGCTTCTGGACACGGGCACAACCTCTAGTTTTCTCAGGTTTTCTTGTTCCCAGAGTAACCAACACAACTTGCACTTCCCAGTGTCACAACACAGGATTTCCTTAAATGGATGGATTAAGCCATCGTGGAAGAGACTGACGACCACCCGATAAGCAAGAAAGGGGGTAAAGTGAGAAATTCAAGGCGGGGGCTTCTCAGAGGTAAAACCAATCCAGCTTTCCTGGCCCCATCAGGAGAAAGAGATAAAAATCTATGCAGTAGTTTGCAAAACCTGCTATAGTGAGGAGGAATAAGAGGCTCCAAAGGGGAGGAATTTCTTAGAGTGGTCTGAGGGGCCATAACTGGGAGTGCTGGGATGAAATTAAGCAAAAAGAAATGTAGGCTAGAAATCAGGCACACTTAGTAAAGCTGTGGAATCGTCTCCAAGGGAAATTAGGAAACCCACATTGCTTGGGCCCTACTGGCTGGATAAGGCAACCAAGAATATATTTCTGAGAACCACACTGCACTGGCTGAAGTGGGAGAACGACCTGGCAGGTTTGTTCTGTCTTTCACTGCTTGGATTATATTTAACATCTAAAGGGGGAAGGCCAAATAATGACTGGATTGGGCAGGTGATGAGGCATTTTGCAGCATTCTCTGGCTTTTAGCCTTAAATATCATCATCCCCAAGGACTTCCTCTATCTAATTAGATTATGGCCGCAATTCCGCTGAGAAAAGCATGCAGGCATCAAGTGTAACTCTGCTTCCCCACCCCCGACCCCAAACTCCTACCTTAAAATTAACAAGCAATTCTGCTGCTCTCCAGTCACCATAGCTGCAGCATCTGCCAGTTCCCCTGATTTCCCCCTGGATCCGAAATCACCAGTGAGCAAACCAGTTTTCAGTGGCAACTGATGGAAGAGGGCCCCTTCTGAGGGGCAGTGGTCTAACTGTGGGTTGTTTTGAAAGGCCTTCCTCCAGAGGAGAGGAAAGGGAAGCATGGATGGCAGTACCCCTGCAAGCTCAGTCGTTTATCCCGCCCTCCCCTCTCCCCATGAGGGGGAAGGTCCGCTCACATTAAAGCAGCTTCTCCTTCGATGAGCTGCATGCAGGCAAGGAGCAAGCTTGCGAAATCACATGAAAAGTGACAGGGGAGGACAGAGAGAGAGACGCCCTTTCAAAACACTTGCAGCTATTTTTAACCAAAAAAGGATACAAAATGAATTAGTGATGAGATCTCCTGAGGAAAATTTGCACCAAAAAGTTAAATAAAAAGGAAGAAGCGACTGAGTGCTTGATTCTAACCACAGCTACACTGCAGTAAATCCAGAGCAACTCCACTGGCCCTGAGCCACTGAGCTCAGAACCTGGCCTGGGGTTCTACATAGGTGCAAAATGTTAGCACGCTGGGGATTGGGCGAAATCTCATTGTTGCTAGTGGATGTAAGAGCCGCTCTTCATCTGGGATAAATGTAAGAAGCAATTAAGCTGCTTTTGGAGTAAGATAACTGTACCACGAAGACACACTGCCCAGAACGCCAGCCCTATGCAAGGCCGGTCAGGAGCTGAGCTACTCAAACGGAGGAGTTTCGCTGGGGGCTAGTAGCAAATGCAGAGGGTTGGGTTGGGTACTGTTTTGGTGGAGCTGTGTGTGTTCATGTGTGTGTGGCATGCACACAACAGGGTGTAGATGCAGCCAGAAACACCACAGAAGCAGGCAGAGAAGACAGCAGAAAGCAAAGGACAGGCAGAGAAGCACTTGTAGCAGGATCCTGAGAGAAAACTCAAACAGCTTTTTGGCTGGAATAAGAGACTTGAAATGATAAGCAAGGAAACTCTTCTGTTTGATTCTTGCTGTGTTCAGTGAAACAAGACTTTGTGTGCATTCTTTTTAAATCAATAGGATCACATCAAAGACATACATTGCTCCATCACTGATTTCTCCTCCTAAAGGGAATGACCTGCAAGACCCTGAAGATTGACTAAGCCCTGAATCAGCTGACTTGGACCAGCTGTGGCCATGCCATGGAACTTTTACCCCTGCATAGACAAACTCTGGAAGACTTCACCAGCAGAGACAGTTTCTAGGAATCTAGGGCTTTCTCCAATTCCTTGAGGGGGCAAGTGCTCCAAAACAAAAGCAAAAACTGGAGAAGGGGACTGAGTGACTGGGAAGCTGAAGTCCTTCCCCTGTGCCTTAGGTCACCAGTTCCAACCCCTAGACTGGTAGTGACTGGAAGTTTTGAATGCTGTTCAGCGACCGGTGAGACAGCAGCTGGGGGGTCTCTGAGGCCAGTTCCCAGCGGGACAGGTGCCCACGTCACAAAGAACACTACTGGAATTGGCACTGATTGGTTCCTGTGGCAGTCTGAGTAGACAGACCAAGATCCAGTGGGCCACAGAAACTGACCTTCTGTCTTGCCCAGACAGGCAGCATCTGGGAAGCTCTTATACCCACTGCCCACACTTTACCCATTTGTGAATAATAGAGGAGTTCAGTCTCCAAGGGCAGCTATCAATCTCAATGCTAGATTGACTTAGAAAATAAAGTAGCTGGGTGTGCACAACACATTTCAGTCCTAGGGGTGGAGACTCGCAGTGTACCTTAGTAGGTGGAAGGGAGAGAAAGCAGCAATAGGGAGTCATGACCAGCAGCCAGCAAACCCATCCCTCCCCCAGTGCATGCACGCACACACACACACACACGCTTACCTTTAGCTCCCTTCTCTGGTAACAGTCTTATTGCCATAGCAACCATAACTTTCAATTATGCATCTAAAAAAAATAAACAAGAAAGATATATGCCATCACTGAATACAGCCTCAGTGGCAGAATGTAATGTTCATTGCAGGCATAATGGAGGTTTTGCATAATCAGACATACATTAATACTCAACATGCCAACGTTTGGTAAAAATTCTTGAATTCAGATCTAAATAAAAAATGCAGCTGACTCAGGGTTTATTTCCTTTCTTTAAAAAAAATATATTTTAAGGCTCAAAGTCACATTGGTGCCACTTTCTTCTAATCCTGTAATTAATGGGGAGACGAGAATGCAAAGATTAAGTTAGGTCTCAAATGAAAGCACCTCATGAAAGGGCAGACGAAGGCCAGCTTTGTTACAGTGAAGAACGGGGAGAGTAAAGCAGCAACAGCAAAAAGTCGGCTAGAGGACGTGAGTTTCTGCTGTATCTCCTAAAGCTGATGTGTACTCGGGTGTCACCCACTTCTCCCCTCCCCTAACACCTTCCAAACCTAAAAACCATAACTGAGGGGGGCAGAGCTAAACTTTGGAGCCACTGTTACTGTCTCCACTGGATGTATCTAGAAACAAGCCCCAGGAAACATTGTGCAGCCTCTGAGTTTGTACTGAAGCTATCTCCCAGCATGCTGGCAGGAGGTATCATACTTCTAGAAGTGGCTGACCACAAAGACAGGTGCCCTGGCTTAGTTGGTAGAAATTGTTCACAGCAGAGCTTGAGGTTTTTAGACGGGGCACATCTTATCTCTGAGCTGCTCTCAGAGTAACACTGTTCAGGCAACAGCCCTGTTCCAAGAACTATATTAGCCTACAAAAGATCAGCAACAACAGACAAGCTTTACCTAACCAGCCACTCTCCTCTGATACACCCTTTCCCTACTCCTCAACTCCCTTGCCTTTTCCACCATAAAACTCCTTCTTCTGTCCAATCAGCAGGGGCTACTCATTGCCTCTGCACCTGGCGTCTGATACCTCTCTTCCTTTCTAAGAATTTTCAGCTGGGTCTTATCTGGGTGGCTGCAAAACCTCTGTGTTGGCCAGATCTCCAGCTACCCTCCCTAGGCTTTCACCCTGAGCCCCTCCTGCCTCAGATAATGAGGAGCTCTGCAAATAGAAGCTTTGAGAGGCACTAGCAGTTTGAGTTCTATGAGTGTTTATATAGCTCGGAACCAACTCACAAATCCTGGCCTGGCTGGCACCAAGCTCAGGGTAAAACTGGCAGTGGGTTCTTCTGTAAAGGGACCAGTCAGTGCAAGAAAACTACATCTACTCAGAGGGCTGCAGGCTGGGCACCTGCTGTTTTATTTAACTGAATCACAACTGAGTAGGTCAAGGAAGCTGGAAATGCCCCCTACTCCCATTAAAAGTTTTCTAAAACAGAAAGTAAGGGAGGGGGTGGAACATCATGCCATCCCATAATACTCTGCTTAAACCTATCATGACTCCTTAACAATAGGTTCTTTGGGGACCTGTGATTGTTCCAAAGCCCTGGTCAGGGTGTACAAACAAAGGCTCCTTAGGAAGATTTCTCACTTCTACCGGCAGAAGAGACAAGGAGGGGGAGCAGTGACAGGACTCCAGGGAAGAGAGGCTTTGCCAGGGTTGTCCGGCTGTGCCTAAGGGTACAGTCTGGCTCAGTGGGAGAAGAGAAGAAAGAGAGACAGAGACAGTGAGGAGAAAGAGAGAGAGATTTCTGTTGTAAACCAGAACTGTTGTCCCCAGTGGTTTTCCTGCTCCTCACATCTTCATTGACCTCTGAGCAGTCAGGCTGCAAAAGGAGAAGGACAGCTATAGCATCAGCTGAGCTCTAAGCCACAGAGGGAAAGGTGATTAAAGTGCAGCTTTCCTTTCTATCTAATTCTTGATCTAACTCTTGAATGAGTGCAGGAATTTCCTCATACTCCCCTGAATTTCCCCAATGCCCCCCTCCCCACACACACACACAATTTTGTGAACTAGTTACATGCAGTGTTGCCAGTTTAGTGATTGTTTGGAAATTTGAATTGAAATTGAAACATTAATACACACTTTAAAAGCATATACAGTGTATGATAAAATACATGTATCTGAAAAAGTATAAAGTATGAACATAGACCAGCTTCCTTATACAGTTGTTGGTTTTTATGACAATGTCAGTGCATTCATTGCGGTGATGTTGGCCAACCTAATAATTTCAAATTATGATTTGTAAGCGAGCTCTCCCTGACAGCTAGTGATGAGCTGGGGGGAAAGGCTTCAGGACCAGATTGTATTTACATTCACACCTAATCTACCTAGGTATCCAGCAAACAGAGCTGTGTTGCCCAAGTGGTAGATTTTGGCTGGGGTTGGATTACAAGTCAGTTGAATGCGTATGCTCGCTCGCACCGGGAGCAGGGGGGTGGGGATGAAATGTTGTTATTCTTATTGTATGAGTAAAGGGCAGTAGAACTGTACTTAGCTTGTGCTGATTGAGGACATCAAGACAGAAGGTGGGGACAGGTGTTTTGCTTGATGGTCTGCCTGAGTCGCAAGTACTATTTGACCTGCCCCTCTCCACTGTTTAAAGACAGAGTTGATTAGGCTCCATAGATAGTCTTTTGTCTTGTTAAGTGACCACTACAGCTGAAATCAGGTCTAAATGCTTAGACCTGCTGTGGGACAGTGTTTCTGTGGAAGAGACGGCCCAGTCTGCACTAGCAGTTCCGCCACTGAGAGCTCAGCTGAAATCACTGATAGCTGGGTGGAACCTCAAGAGATCAACTAGCAGAGGTCACAGTGGCAACAGAGCAGTGGAGTGAACAGTGGTAGAATGAACAACAGCGGACAGAGTGAACAGTGAGCAGCTGGAGGAATGAGCAAGATATTTTCTTGCCCCTAATCTGGGACGTGAATTCATGTGAAAGCACCTCTGAACTCTGAGTCTCCACTGACCAAGGACAGCACCGGTGAGTGTTAATGAGGCTGTTAAGAATGCTATTTAAGAAAGAGATGCCACACACTACAAACTGGAGGCCAATGTTAAGTGCATTGTCATCCTTGTTTGTTTATGCTGAAGTTGAACACTGGTTCTTAACAAGACCAGCAAATGCTCAGTGTCTTTCTGCAAGAAACTCAGCTGACTGGCTAGAAGCATGTGGTGCAACAGTGAACTCCACAGTCGAAAAAATGAAGAATTCTCTCACCACAAAAAAAAAATTGCATACATGGCTGATGAATGCACCGATGCAAATGGGCATCAAGTATTAAGTCATTATGTACGTTATCTTGATGTCCGTGGTAGGCCAGTAGATGCATTTCTAGATGTTCAAGTCATAGAAAACACATCGGCTGCATCTGTGACAACCCACAGCTTAGAAGAGTTAAATGCTTGTCAATTGGACCCCAAACAGATGGCTGCTTGTGCATTTGATGGAGCTGCAAACTTCTCTAGAAGACATGGTGGAGCACAAGCTTTGCTCGGAGAAAAGTGTAACCCTAATCTCTCCTATACACACTGCAGAGGCCATCTACTCCAAATAGCGCTAGTATAGGCTGCAGACTCTCAAAAGACATTAAAAAAGCTATAAATTTAATGTCTTCAATATAGTCTTTTTTTCAGCAAGGGTCCAAAAAGACTGAATATCTTGGAAAATATAGAAGATACACTGGGACTGAAGTTCAGATTAGTCCAACCTGGGACAACCCTCTGGCTTTCTTATGAGCGATCCTTGGATGTTGCCATTATTACTGGCTTTGGAAAGTATTTACCAAGATGGGATGGATCTAAGTAGTGAGGCTGGTGGATTACTTTTGCTGCTAGGTTCAGAGAAGACTACTGCCATTCTCTCTCTTGTAAGTCTACTGCTGAAACCACTTGGGTCATGTAGCAGATGCCTGGATGGCATTGTTTAAACAGTAGTAGATGTTTGTCCAGCAATAGAAGCTACATTTGGATCAATCAGAGAGCTATCCATTGAAAAAGCACTGGAAGAAGCAAAGACTTCAGTCCGGAAGTTGACTAATGAAGACATTTATATTGAATCCTTAAGTGAAGAGGACAAGAAGTGTTTGTTAAGACAACTGAAAAAGTACACAGACTTGATTCTTAAAAATCTATAACAGCGACTTCTAGATTCTACTCAACCTCTGCGTAGCTTTTACAGATCGCTGTCCCATAAAACACTGACAGTTGAGTGGAGTGAGGCAACAGGGCTGTCGTGCTCAGGACAGAATAGAGAATTTGAACACAGAGTGGCATATCACACAATGAATGAATGAAGATCTAACTTCAACTTCTTTTTTATTATCACTAGTGGTTCAACCCAATCCCTGTGCTATGTTTCCTGGGATGAAAGAAGTAGGAATTCATCTCTTGCTACTCCCAGCCACAACAGATACAGTTGAGCATTCTTTTTCATCATTGAATAGAATTTTGTGTTCTGAAAGAAGCTGCATTCAGCCTGATCATATGAATGATCTGATGAGCATATCAATTGAAGGAATGGAATTACTGAACACACGAGAAGCCACCAAAGATGAATGCACTGCATTCAAGAAGTTCATTAACAGAGTTGTGCAAAATTGTAACAAGAAACCAAGAAGGATGTAGATGTCGTGCTTCACAGAAGGATTGAGTAGCCAACTTTACTTTGTGTGATGATTTTAAAATATGGGTTAAATCTAATAAAATTGTTATGAAACATTTTTCAGTTTTTACTATGGTGCCATAGAGCCCACCTTCACAGTCTCACCCCTCATTGGTTCTGCCCCCCCGCCAATACATTTTGACACCACCCCCCCAATTTCAATTCCTGGGGAAAAGACTGATTGAGCGGGAGCAGTTCTCTGGGGCAGCGGGAGAGAGGTGAGGTGATCCCACCTGTGCCCAAGCCTATTTACATTCCAGCCAGAAGACTGAATGCCTCATTCCCTGCAAATGCTCCCCCTGCCTCCCAGCCTAGACTGGTTGAAAGTGGTCACACACTACAGGCTCAGCTAGACCTGCTCCTTTCAAAGTGGGGGAGGGGGTGAAGGTGGAGATCAGTGAGATACTGTATTCAGAAGCATTAAGTGGGTCAACTTGGCCAAGTGACATTTGAGTTTGAGTGCTGAGCTTCATCGATTCCAAGGCCAAAAGGGACCACTGTGATCATCTAGTCTGACCTTCTGTCTCGCACAGGCCAGAGAACTTCCCCAAACAATTCCTAGCGCAGATCTTTCAGAAATACATTGTCTTGATTTAAAATTGCTAGTGAGGGAGAATCCACCACTACCCTTGGTAAATTGTACTGTCACCGTTGAAAAGTTATTTCTCACTTCTAGTCAGAATTTGTCTAGCTTCAATATCCAGGCACTGGATCCTGTTCTACTTTTCTCTTCTAGATCGAACAGTCTGTTATTAAATATCTGTTCTCCATTTTGGAGACTTATGGGCTGTAATCAAGTCACCCCCTAACCTTCTCTTTGTTAAGCTAAATAAATGGAGCTCCATGAATCTACTAGTATATAAGGCAGGTTTTCTAATCCTTTAATCTTTCTCATGGCTCTTCTCTGAACCCTCTCCCCATCTAGCAACATCCTTCCTGAACTGTAGACAACAGAACTGAACACAGTATTCCAGCAGCAGTCAAATCCGTGACAAATACAGAGAAAGGGTGAAATAATTTCTCAACTGCTACATGAGATTCTGCAGATTATGCACCCAAGGATTGCATTAGCCCTTTTGCCCATGGTGTCAGGGGCTGTCCATAAATGATATAACTCATTTTTTGATGATTTTTCAAGACCCACCCACCTCTTGTAACACTGAAACAAACAAGCAAAATTAAGGACCCCCAGCATTAGATAATTTATGGACAGCACCTCTCACTGGGAGCTCATGTATCCACCATCACCTCAAAATCTTTTTCAGGGTCACTGTTCTCCCCATCATAAAGTCCCCCCCCCCGCCACAAGTCTAAGTATGGCCTACATTCTTTGGTCCTAGATGTACACATTTACATTTAGCCATATTCAACTGCTTATTGTTTGCTTGTGCCCAGCTTACCAAGCAATCCAGATCACTCCAGATAGGTGACCTGTCCTCTCCATTATTTGCCACTGCCCCAGTTTTTGTTGTCAGCTGACAACTTTGCCGGTGATGAGTTTGGGTTTTCTTCTAGGTGATTGATTAAAAATGTTAAATAGCATAGAGCCAAGAACTGATCCCTGTGGGAACCCCTAGCAATACACCCATCTGATGATGATTCTCTGTTTACAGTTACATTTTGAGACCTACCAGTTAGCCAGCTTTTAACAGGTTCTAGCTGTTTAATCAAAATGCCGTATGCTACAAAGTCAAAGTCTAAGTATATTACATCAACACTGTTACCTGTATCAACCCGACTTGTAATCTCATCCAAAAAGCAGACATCATTAGTTTTACAGGATCTATTTTTCATAAAGCCATGTTGATTGGCATTCATTAAATTACCTTCCTTTAATTCTTTACTAATTGCTTCTAGAAGGATCTTATGCCTTGGTGATACTCTTAGTATGTACGGTTCTTGTTAGCCCCCATTGGAGCTCTGTCACTGGTAACTGTCCCAAACGGAAAAGCTCAAGCCTTGGATAATACTGTGGTATTTTTTGACTCCATCTGGGATACTGGCCCAGATTCTGAGTGGAACCCTGTGAGCTTTGCAGCGTGGGAGGTACAGCCCAGGGAAGGCGGAGAGGGCCATATATGTCTGTGCACCCCTTTGTGCCTCCTGAATTCTGGGCTGCTCTGGGGACCCCAGGAGCTGCTCTAACTTACAGCTGCTGCCTGTGCCTTCCCGTATAGCTGTGCCAATGCTTTGGCCACACCTCCTCCAGTCTCAGGGCACACTCCTATGCCAGGGCTGCCAGGGGAGGGAAGGTATATTCACAGTGAGGGGGTGGTGCCTAGGGGCTCTGAAGCAGCATAAAAGGATTGGGCCCTGGCCCTGAATCAAGGTCTCTGTGGAGAGTGTGCTGGCCCCATCCCTACCCTGGAGAGGGCACAGCGGAGGGTAGCAAAGATTAGAGCAGGTGGGAAGGCTCTGAGGCATGGGAAAAGGGGAAGAGAACTGGGCTTGTTCTCACTGGATAAAAGGCCAGTGCCCCAGCCCAGGCATTCAGAGTCAGGGAAGCCCTGCATGGGCTCAGAGGGATTTTTCACACTGGTGAGCGGTTCATAAACATGATGGGGCCAGTCTCCAAATGAAGAAATCCGGGGCAAACTCAGACCTTCAGCAGCTCCCATCTCATTAAACAGGGACCAGCAATGGAACTAAAGCCGGAGAGAAGATCAACAAACTGAGGCAAACTAGAAGAGTTCAAGAGAATGGCTGGTTTCTGGGACAGGGGAGGAGGGGCCAGAGGGGCCTGCCGGAAAGAGCAGGAAGGGAAATTCAGATAGATCCAAGAAGGTGCTAAAGTGATGGGCTGGGCAGCCTTTCCCTGCCCCCAAAACACCTTACGTTCTTTTGCTGACTCCTGAAGGTTTGCTGGTAAAACTGCTGACACAGAGCATATGTGCTCATTACCTCTGGCATCCCCCACATGCACACACCGGAGTGGAGAGAGGAGCTGTTCCTTATTCCTTTGAACTCTCATTTCCTTCCCCTCTGCCCTTGGTTTTCCATGTAGTTTTAATTGTGTTAGCGGCTGTCACTCCAGTGTAGCTTCATTACCAGTCTGCTGTCCCTGAAAGAGCTGAGTGACAAGCAGAAAGAGTTATAGCAGCGCTGGTGAGGAGAGGTGGAATGGTTCATTCCATGCAAATAGGGACATTAAATCACACTGAGATAAATCAAAGTGGTGAGGATTGGAGTGACAGGTCTCTTGTTCCCATTAGGAGGGATGTGTAAGCCTGCTGGAGACTCAGAGGGGATCTGGGCTTACATCCTGCAGCACAAGCTTTATGAGCGAGGGCATTAGGCAAACAGTGTCACTGACTCACTGCACCGCCATTCACACATGTACATGTTTCAAGCACATTCACGCATCGCCTCACCCTCTCACACGAATGCATCAGCACGCATGCCCTCATGCATGCAGTCATAGCATACATATTCACATGCTCAGACACTTGCATAGCAGACTCTGACACACATCGGGCAGCATTTCGAAAGAACTCAGCAGCCCCAGGGCACCAGGCTGCTGAAAATCTGGCCACTCAGTTTAGGGTGAATTTTTCAAAATCCTAAGTGATTTAGGTGCCCAAGTCCCAGAGACTTTCAGGGAGACGTGTGCTGCTGACTCACTTCAGTGCTTTTGAAAATCCCACTCATGGGAGCTGAGCTCTTCTGAAAACGTGGCCCATAATGACTGGCAGATACACACATCCATGCAGATACACAATCACATATGCATTTACACGTACACAAGATGGCCCTAGTTAGCATACATAGAGAGCTGTAGCTCTCAAAGCACTTTACACAGAAAGGTAAGTATTTTACACTACACAGACTGAAAATCAGGCCCAGAGAAGTTAATTTAAATGACTTGCACAAGATTATGTGGCAGGTCAGTGTTAGGCTGAGAGTAGAAGCCCAAGGTGAAAGCTGGTCCAGTGCCCTACCACAGCCAATGCTGCCCTTCCAGTCAAGTACAGTCTCTTATACCCCACTCATTTACATAGATTTATTCTCATACTAGCACAGGCTCTTACAGAGCCTGATGGACAAACGTTAATTTGCTCTCTTTTGCACACACTGCTTAATTCACACATATGGCAGACACATATAGTTCAGACTCCTTAATATGGGAGACTGGCCCTTTAACTGCTGAGCTGAATGAGATAAATGAAGGCAACTCTGAAGTCAGTAAAGCATAAAATTAGCATTAGTGTGAAAATGACACCATTGCATCATCGTGAATGCAAATCAACCAACAATAAAGCAATGAGTGTGCACCTTGCCTGCCCTCCCTGAGTACTTGGAATATTACTACATTAGAACAGCACATGGGCTTCCTCCGTCTCTGGGCCACGTCCCTTAAGGGGAAGAGGGTGTTGCCAGCAGTAATATGGTGTGTATGTGGCTGGGGGGGGTGCTGCAAGCCTGCTTCAGTTTTCCATCTCTGGACTTTTACTGAAGCAGATTTATTCAGTCACTTGTGATCAATCCTCTCCCAAGTGCCAGAAGTGTCACATTAGCCGCTGTGCTGATTCCCACAGTAGCTACAGAGCAGCAAAATGCCGCAGCAAGTAGAGCTAGACTGCAGGGAGGAAATCTGCGCCTGGAGGGTGTCATGAGGGGTAGACTAGCTGGGTCACACAGGCTAGATTCAGATCCTGGCCTCCTCTGGACCTTTAATTAGCTTCCTCCATAATTAGTACAAATCTCCCACAATCCTCTTCCTCTTTGGTAACTGAACGGTACTTTTGCCTTGTTGTGCACAATTAAACATTAAAACATTGTGTTCGTCCAGGCACAAATAATGGTCATTTACCAGGCAGGCCAGGATGCATTGAACTAGGCTGTCACTGGGTAGCCTTATGCAGAACCAGAGTCTGGGCTAGCTGAGATGCATGTGCCAGCTGTTTCAAGCATTATGCTGACTAGGCCTGGGTAAAAGGTTTGGTTTGTAGCTGCATCTGAATGCTCCAGGTCTAGCTGGTTTGGCCACAGAGGCTGGGAAGGTCATGAGAACATCCATTTGGCTGTGAAATTTCATGGACTTCCTGGTTTCAGCCATGCTAGAAATGTTAATTTTCTGCAGCGGTTCCTTGTCTCAGAAGGAAATGTTCATGAGTTTAGCCTTAAAAGCAAAAACCCTAACATGTTAACTGGGTCTCAGAACAGCTTTTGGAGATTCAGAGTTGGGGCTTTCTTATTTCCTTCGTGCTGTTGTGGCTAGCTCTTGTTCACACCCAGATCGCTGTGGTACCAATGCTCAGAAACATGATAAACTTCAGTCCAGATTTGCTCACAGCTGCAATGGGGTCAGGGTCAATTACATTTCCCTGCACCAGCTAGCCCTCTCTGCCCTGAGGAATTCAACCCGGCAGAAGGTAGCTGCTACTACTGCTGCTACTCTCCCTTAGGCTGTCTGCTAGAGAGTGGGAAGCAACTCAGAGTATGTCTACACTACAGGATTATTCCGATTTTACATAAACCGGTTTTGTAAAACAGATTGTATAAAGTCAAGTGCACGCGGCCACACAAAGCACAATAATTTGGCAGTGTGCGTCCACGTACCGAGGCTAGCATCGATTTCTGGAGCGTTGCACTGTGGGTAGCTATCCCATAGTTCCCGCAGTCTCCCCCGCCCATTGGAATTCTGGGTTGAAGATCCCAATGCATGATGGTGCGAAAACAGTGCCGTGGGTGATTCTGGTAAATGTCGTCACTTATTCCTTCCTCCGTGAAAGCAACGGCAGACAATCATTTCGCGCCCTTTTTCCCTGGATTGCCCTGGCAGATGCCATAGCATTGCAACCATGGAGCCCATTTTGCCTTTTGTCACTGTCACCGTACGTGTACTGGATGCTGCTGACAGAGGCGGTACTGCAGCGCTACACAGCAGCATTCATTTGCCTTTGCAAGGTAGCAGAGATGGTTACCATCCCTATTGTTACTGCTCGCCATTGCCATTGTAATTGGCGATGAGATGACGGTTATCCAGTCGTCTGTACCATCTGTTGCTGTCATGTGCTCACTGGCTGGCCTTCACTGAGGTCGTTCTTGGGGGTTGCAAAAAACAAAAATTGGAATGACTCCCTGGGTCATTCCCTCCTTATTTTTATCGAAAAATAGAGTTCAGTCTGC
Organism: Chelonoidis abingdonii; assembly: GCF_003597395.2. Classification (NCBI taxonomy): domain Eukaryota; kingdom Metazoa; phylum Chordata; order Testudines; family Testudinidae; genus Chelonoidis; species Chelonoidis abingdonii. The sequence continues at coordinate 98,279,209 of NC_133769.1, forward strand.
CTAGAATATGGCGGCAAATGTACTAGAGAACCAGTGACCAGAGAGCACCAGCCGCTCCGTGTCAGATCCCGCAGAAATGATGAGCGGCATTGCCATTCTAGGGGGCCCTGCACACCCCACCTGTTGCTTCCTCCTCCCCCAAACCTTCCTGGGCTACTGTGCAGTGTCCCACCCTTTGTGGGATGAAGTAATAAAGAATGCGAGAATAAGAAACACTTATACTTTATTAGTAGATAAAATGAGGGTAGGGAGCCTCCTGCTGCTGATGATAGTCCAGGCAGTACAGAATCTTTTATTTAGACATGAAAGGGGGGGGCTGATGGAGCTCAGCCCCCAGTTGCTATGATGAAGACGGTTACCAGCCTTCTGTACCATCTGCCGGATGACAGGATCATTCTATTTTTACCCAGGCGCCCCCAGCCGACCTCACTGAGCCAGCCAGAGCACTCACAGGCTTGATTGGATGACAATGGATAGCAGTCATTATGTACCATCTGCCACTGGGAGGGGAGGGAAGCAGAGATGCATGCTGTTCAGGCCGCAAGCACCGCGTTCTACCAGCAGCCTGCAGTAGACGTACCGGTGACATTGAAAAAAGTCAAGAAACGAATTTTTTCCCTTTCTTTCACGGCAGCGGAGGGGGTAATTACGAGATATTACCCTAACCACCCCGATATGTGTTTGAACCCATAGGCATTGGAGGCTCACCAGAATGCAAAGGCTTTTCGGAGACTGTTGGGATAGCTGGACCCAGGTATCCCCTCCCTCCCTCCGATGAGCGTCCATGTGAGTCTTTGCTTCCGTTATGCTGTCACACAGCACTGTGCTGTGGTCTCGCCTAGCACTAGCTGGAATTTTTAAATGCTGTGTCATTTCGCTCTGTTAATGGAGCGTCTGCTAGAACAGATTTGTCTTCCCATATAAGCGACTCTGATCCAGTATCTCCCTTGACGCGTCACTGAGTTCTTTTTGATTGGACTGCATCGCACCCATGCTGATCAGAGCTCCATGCCTGGGCAAACAGGAAATGAAAAATTCAAAATTCAGGGCTTTTCCGCTCACCTGGCCTTAGTGCATCCGAGTTTTCAGATTGTTTTCCAGAGCGGTCACATGATGACTGTGGGATACCACCCAGAGGACAATACAATCGATTTGCGGCCACACTACCCTAATTGAACATGGCAATACCGATTTCAGCGCTACTCCTCTCGTCGGGGAGGAGTACAGAAACCAGCTTAAAGAGCCCTTTATATCGATATAAAGGGCCTCGTTGTGTGGACGGGTGCAGGGTTAAATCGGTTTAACGCTGATAAATTCGGTTTAAACGCATAGTGTAGACCAGGCCTCATTTTCACCCAGAGTTCCTTAATCCTGCAACACTGATTTAGACTCCTGTTCTGCAGGATCAGTTAAGGTATGTCCACACAGCCTGCAGGAGTGAGCTGGTGCACTAAAAACAGTGGTGTGGCCAACACTTTGACAGTGCAACTCAGAGTGGCGCTCAGGCTCTGAAGCCTAAATCCTATCCCCTCAAGCGTCAGAGCCCAAGCTGCAATATCAGAGCGCTGTGTACACAGCTATTTTTGAAGCACTAGCACAAGCCCTGCTAGCCTGAGTCTCTTGATCTGGGGTGGGAAGCGCACTTCCACCAGCTGTGTAGACATGCCCTTAGACTGCTTGGGCTTGACTTTGCTCCCACTTGCACTAGTGTAACTCCATGGACATCCATGGTGGTATTCTGGACACCAGCATGAGCAGAACCAGGCCTCCTTAGAACTATCACACCCACACTAGGCATTGCTGAGCAGTGTCTGGAAGAGTTGGTGTCACTTGCACACTAAGGACATGATTTTGCTCTAACTATGCAGGTGGTATTCAGGAGTAACTGAAGTGAGGGGAGATCTGGGACAAAAAGAAAGTGTAAAGAGAGGGGTCACTTTAACTTACAGCCACTTACACCTTCATCCAGAGCCTTGGGGTGGAGGTTACACCCACTGAGATTCCATTAATAAAGAAGGTACCAGGGAGGCTCAGCTGGAAGGTTAAATCCAGCTCAAGCAGACATACCCTCACTAGCTCTGCCCTTGCTAGCGTGCTAAAAATAGTATATCTGCTATGGTGGGAGGGGCTAACTGCCCCACGTGTGTGCCAGGCCAAGATCATAGGTACATACTCAGGTGGCTCGTCCTGTCCATGGCTCATGCCGTTGTGGCTACACTTCCCAGGTCTGTCTTCCCGCTCCAGTGTAGACATGCCCTAAGTTAGTATAAGTTATAGTATAAAGGAGGGTTCATTTACAGAATGCTGCTGAATTCGGCCCCTGGTCACTGGAGCACGACCAAGCGTCTAGTGACACAAACTCTGTTCTGGGGATTTAAAAGGACACCCAACACTTTATAATAGCCCAGCCGTGCAGCCAGTGGCCTTATGTGGATTCAGCAAGCAAGCGAGCTGATGCAGGGGGAGCTCTCACATCTGGGCCAACAGGTTGGTAGCACTGTGAAGATGAAGGGCTTGATCCTTAGCTGGTATAACTCACTGTAGTGCCATCAGCGTTGAGCCCTATGCTGATCCAGCTGCACGGTTGGCTTGCTCTAGAGAGCTCTGCCCAGCAGTGTGCATTGCTCTTGTGTGACCTCTACTGGCCGCTCCAGGAGTAGCGTTGGCAGGTTCTAGCAGGAACTGCATTCTACTGTCTTCAGGCAAGAAGGGTCACCAAACAGCCCTGGTGTCCTGCTTTCCCCCCCACCCTCCAAGCAAAACCTTGAGCTTCCATGACCCCAGCTGGGTGTGGTTCACTGTCGGTACCTGTTCCATTAAGAGATTACAGTGAGCAATTTCCCACATGCACAAGCTGAGCTGCTTGTTGCCTACATACATCTGTGAAAAAGGTCCAGTAGAGAGGAATCCATTATAATCTTCCACTCCCCTCCTTGCCCACCACGGCAGACACAAGAAAGGAAGCAATTAATGTCAGCCAGATCCCAATGTATTTCAAAAACAGCCTTTTAAAAAAAATTCAATACAATACTGTTGGTCATTGAGTTATTTTCTGCCCCCATCCCAGAATAAATACAACAGTAGCTACTAACCATTGACAGCTAGGCTTAAAATCCCTTGCATGATCTAAACTGCACATTCAACTGGGAGTTCATCATTAAAAGAGGGAGATGAACTTATGGGGTGGGGAAAGAGGACTGGGATTCACCACGGCAGAGGGAATCTTCTTCCCACTCCTACACATAACTTCTTGTCACCCTCGGCCCACGGTTAGACACATCTATCATTGCACAGACTGCGTGGAGCATTTCTGTATGTGGCGTAAGATGGAATGCTTGAAACAAAAACCCTTACACAGCTCAGCAAGGGAGGTGGCAGAAAGGGATTTGAGGAGAAGATAAAACAACAGGTTTTGGGAGGAGACACTTGGAGACGAAATGAGGTTGACTGGATTTGTTTAATTATTGTTTGTTTTTTTTTTAAATCTAAGAGGTATTTGTAAGTAGGGGGAAAATCAACAGTTCCTAGTCCTAGGTTTATCCTGTATATGTGTGGGGTAGTACAGGTCCCCAGTGCTTATCCCAGAGGCCTGTGGGGCAGTACTGGTCCTCGATGTTTATCCTGGGGTGTGTGACGTGGTCCCAGGTGCCAGTGCTTATCCTGGGCATGTGTGGATTGGTACCTCTCTGAATACACTTTATGATTCAAGAACAAAAGCTTGGATTAAAAGATGCTTCATTGTGTCATCAGTAGAGTCTCCTCCTAGTTCATTTCTGAATGGTTACTAGATTGCCCAGAGCACAATGGCTAGTTTAACCTGACTGGGAGCTGAGCACAGGTTTGTACTTCTTACAGATCAAGAGGTGACTGGTACATTTGTTTATACTGGGTCCTAGCTATCCACCTTCCTGGGGACACTCTTCCAGGCTCTGTAAGGTGCCAGACCTACATCGGGGGGACTCTCAAAGCAGGGAACACTCCAATGTGGCCACTGGAGGTACTGCTGGTGACTCTCAGTGAGATGATTTCAGCCAGAGGAGAATACTCTGCTAGGGTAGAACTGACATAGAGGCCAGTGTGGTTTCACATAGGAATACTCACAGACCTGAGGGTAGGAAAGCCTGCACTGACACAGAAACGGGAGGACTTAACTAAACAAGAATACAGAATCAGTTGAGAGTTGGAGGGAAAATACTAAAAGCAGCTAAGATAGTGTGAGCCAAAGGTGTTGGAGTGCTCTTGTAGTCACAAAAGTGATGTGAAAATGATCCTTTCTTATTCTACAGGTCTGCTCCCTGGCATAGAACTGCTGACTTTAGTGACTAAAAATGAGATGGTACAGATTTGTATTCCTTGTGGCCCAGCAGATCCAGTACAGTTGGGAGCTGATGGGATAAGTGAGCTGGAATCAGTTGTGGCTTACTTGGCAACAACCTAAAAGGCCTTGATGCGGTGAGGTGCTGAGTCCCCCAGTTCCTACAGAAGTCAATGGGAGCCCAGGGTGCTCCACATCTCAGAGAATATGCAAAGCACCTTGCAGGCAATTGCAGGGCCAAACCCTGCCCTTGGTTACATCTGTGCAACCCCACTGAAGGCATAAGCAAGGGCAGAATTCTGCTGTAGAATCTTCATTGTTGCTACTGCTGGAGAGAGAGGCCAGCTTGGCTTTCTCCAGTCTGCACCCAGGTGGAATCTGTGGTGTTGGCCTTTAGGAAAAAGCATCATTTTAGCTGTAAACTGAGCACTTTGGATCTGGAAGCAATTTGAAAGCAATAAACACTGACCCCTACAATGCTATATTCTACAATCATTTTTCAAACCATAGCCACAGCTTAGGAGGAATAAGAAAGGCTTTTAGCAATGGGGAAGGAAAAGTGCTACAAAAGAACTAGTTCATTAATAAATGAGATGAAGGAAATTAATGATCATTCACAAATGGCTGAGATGCCAAGTTCCAGTCTAAAACCTGTCTTTAGCCAGAAACATAAATAATGTTGAACAATTGAGAAGTAAGGCAGATCCTGTAAAACATCTATTAATAAAGACTGGGGAAGGGCATATCTGGAATATCTGAACATATGCAAATCACCTGAGCTGGATGGCATGCATCCAAGGGGCCTGCCTTTGCAAAATGCTAAGCACTTCTCTATGCCTTGAACATAAGCGATATCTGGAAAATGGAGGTTTTTCCTTCTGTGGAACACTTTGACAAAAAACGTTAAAAATAATTTGGTTTTCATTGACATTTTTCCTCAGAAAATGTTGTGTTTTTGGTAAAACATCTAAATCTGAAATATTTTGGCAAAAACCTGATATACTATGATTCTGAAATGCTGATAGGGTGACTCATGGGATTTGTAGTTTGGGTGCCTCATGCTCCCATTCACGTCTATAGCCTGGGATCCTTAATTGGAATACATCACCCATGACGCATCACGGCCTCCTGTCTTGATGAGGGGCTGCTATGGCTCATGGAAGATGAAGTCCTGCTGGGGAAGTGATGCACAGAAAAAACTGGGAGCAGGAGGTCCCTGAAACACAATTCCCATGAGACACCACAGTGGCATTTCAGAATAGAAATATATCAGTTTTTGCCAGAAATATTTTGGTTTTGGCCATATCCCAGGAAAGTTCAGTTTTCAGGCATTTGGGTTTTTGATGAAAAGCTGAAATTTCTTTTGATCAAAAACCCAATTTCCCATGGACAGAAAAGTCATCACCCATTGACTTAAGAGGGCATTTCTGGCAATCAACACCTCAAAGGAGCAGGACCCATAGTATTTAAGTAATTAGCTAATAAACTTAAAAATTAGCTAACAACTCAAGGATGATGATTAAAAAAAAATTATCGAGAATTGGGCAGAAAACCGGAGGGAAAACAAGAGCACTATGGTGCAGGTTTTCCACAAAAGGGTGATCCTGGTCACTGCTGTCCCATAAGTCTAACTTTTCTTCATAGTTCATCATGAAACTAGTGGTGGTGGGTGCAGGACAGGCAAAGTAGGCACTGCCTAACTGTTTTTTATTTAGGGGAGAGAGGCATGAAGGGGGGAAATATGGCATGTCCCTGGGTCAAGCAGCAGTGCTGAAAGAGGATCCATTCCCCTGCATGGAGGAAATTATAAGTACTTCTGCCTTTCTCCATTCCCAGGTTGGAGTGGGTGAGGAGACGGTTCCCTGCATAGAGAAGGCCAGCTAGCATTCAGGCTGACAGCCTGGGCTTTGCCCTGCACCTGGGATAATGCACACAGAACATGGGTAGGGAGGATTCAAGTCAGGATTGAGAGGAAAGGATTTATAAAGAAAACGCCTCAGAAAGTGATCAAAGAGCCGGAGGAGCTGGCTGGCAAGGAAAGATTAAAACAGCCAAATACATCTAGTTTGGCTAAGCAACAGCTTAAGAGGGACATAGTAACAGTCTACAAGTATTTGAACAGTCTAAACATCAAGTAGGAAGATGAATTATTTATGGTGGTAGCTAGGGGAGGGGTGTAACTAATGACAATGGGATGAAATAAAGAAAAGGAAAGGTCAAGCTGAATGTTAGGAGGTCCTTCCTGATGGTAGCAGGCCATGGTATAGTTTTCTGTGGGAGGCAGGGAAAGCCTCAGGACTAGGGGATGTTGAAAAACAGACTGGACAAAATCCTAATAATTGTCTCACAGGGAATAATCCTGTGCTGGCTGGGAGATGGAGTGTATGATCATATAGGCCTTTGGCATCGCTAACTGCTGTAATCCTAAGACTGTAAAGCTGGAGGGAATATGTGACACCATGTGCATAGTACATGGGTCTGTACAGAGCCCTTATGCTTGTTCCAGATCCAGTTTTGTGTCATCACCCCCCACACCCCTAATCCGCCAGTTTTGGCTTTTGGGTTTTTCTGTATGTTAATTCAAATATCCTCTATGGCTTTTTGGCCACCATGCCTCCCCTTTGTGTGGCAACCTTTCGGTAGCGCTGGGATAAACAGCGATCACCACAAAGGGTATGTCTACACTTGGGGCTGGGGGGTGGGGGGAAAAGGTGATTCCCAGCTCAAGCAAGCTCATTGAGCTAGTGTGCTAAAAATAGAAAGCAATCACACCAGCATGAGTGGCAGAATGGGCTAGCCGCCCCGAGTATGCACCTAGCATCTCTGACAGACACACACTCAGGGCAGTCAACTCGTGCCCCCGCTGCTCACCCTGCTGCAGCTACATTCCAATTTTGGTGTGCTGGCAGGAGTTGAGTGAGTGTACGTATATGTCTCCTTGAGCTCGGAGTCACACCCCCATCTCCCAGTGTAGATACACCTAAAACATCAGCTCTTAGCAACAGTCACCACACAGTGGTGTCTGAGCTACAGGAGTTAGCTTCTGTTCAAGTATGGAGGAAAGCAACAGTCTTCTCTGACACCACATAATGGCAATTGTTGTCAAACGGAGACACTGGAATGGAGACAACCCTCTCTGTATAGTGCCTCTGACTCATGGGATTCCTTCTTCATGTCACTGGGGCGCACGCACCACGGGTCTCCTCCCTCCCGCCTCAGCTTCTGAGAGCTCAGAAATTCCCACAGGAGCACAGAAGTGAGGGCTCTGCCCTCCCCTGCTCACCTATCCCAGAGAGCTTGGGAAAATGGGCTCCCCATAAATGCTAAATCAACCAGGCCAAAGGAACCCTCTCAAATACGGAGAACAGGCTCTGATCCAAATGAATGTACACAAATCCCTGGTGGAAAAGACAACAAATTCTGCTGTGTCTTAACAACTCCCTCTCTCTGGGAAGAATCAATGTTTCTTCTTCTTTTTCTTCAAACCGTTAGTAAATAATTAAAAGAGAGAGACAAAATATTCTCTAAAGATAACCTAGTCCTCTGTTTCCATGGTAACCACTTTCCTAAGCCAGAAGCCTTTTGCATGAGCTGTATAGTGGAAGGTGCAAACCGTTTGATGAGATGGAGGAGAATGATCATGACCACGCCAATTCACGCAGTAGGAGAGGTGGGGGAGACCATGTGACTCAGCAGAGAAGAGGAGAATTGTCTGGGAATTTGAGCTTCCAGAAAAATAACGGAACTTTTCCCTTGTGAGTTGCTTCCCTGTGGGACTGGGGAGAAGCAGACAAAGCATCTGTTCTTGGGGGCCACTCTTACTATCTCTTTGAAGACCAAGTGACAGGAAACCCACCATCACAGACATGGCCATGATCTGGAAAATAATAGGAGCTCAAAGATAGATGGGAGCCCAAGGAACGCTATAGAAACAAGAGATATGGGGATTTGGTGACTTGGCTCCACTAGGGCCATTGGTAAAGGCTGTGCTCATCTCCCCAGAACTGGCCCTTAGCCTTAGGAAGAATTCTGGGAGGGGATGTCTTTCTGGTTCACCGAGTGGTTGTTTTTTCCAACCTCCCAGTAGTTCCTAAACAGGCTCATCAGGAGGAATCGAATCCTAACCATGACAGAGGTAGGCAAGTCATAGAATATGCTTATCTCAGCAAGTCAGGAGATACTTATGAGGCAGAGGAATGAATGGTAGGAGATCCAGGGGAACAGCTGTTCTCCTTTCCTTTGTGTGATACAAGCCCAATCTAATCTTATCTACCTGAGTACTTATCCAGGCAATCCCCTCAGAAGTGAGCCAGTAAGGATGCAAGCAGTATCGCTATCTGCCACTTGTCAGGCATGGCTAGACTGTGTGCAAATGGAGTACTCTGAAAGGTCCCAATTCAGATGTCAAACTTATATCTTTTAAGGATGTAAAAAGGTCACCTAGAAGTGAAGGCAGGTGTGCATACAAAAATATAAATGAAGCACCACCATTAAATGCTGGCTGCAGAAATCTATTCTTTGCATATGGAAAAAGACATCAGATTTCCCAGCCTGACCTGCTGCTGAAAGTTGCAGTGTCTCAAGCGCATAATTACCTTCTCTGTTCCAGAGGGGACAGCACAAGGACATATTTCATACTAACACCACCTCTTGGTGTCAGTCACTTGATCATCACAAGCAAGCATCCTCCCAACGTTGTTTGTTATCACCAATCTCACATGGGACATTGGGATGCCAGGCAGCTGGGATTGGTTTTTAAAAGTGTAGATCTCTGCTGTACTATAAATCAATGTTACCTGCCACTTAACAGGTAGCAAGGCCTAAGATCTCTACAGTCATGGGTCCCTGTACCACCTTTGAATTGGGAATAGCACTGGCCCACATCACACGAACGACACCCTTGCTCTTGGGGACTGCATGGGGATGGTATTACATAGCTGAGCTTTACCTGGAACATGACTCATCTTCCATCCATGTTGATAAACAGACATTAACCCAGCAATAGGAGAACCTGTTTCAAATGTGGCCATACATTGGAGGAAATTTGGCACCACTCCCATCCCAGCTTCCTCTCCCATTCCTAGATCAGACAAGATACTTATCTCTCTACCCGGCTCCCAGTGCAGCTGAGATTCCCAGCTCCTTGTCTCATTCCCTCTAAGGCCACAATTGAAATAACTGGAGACACACTGTGTGTAGGCTGTCTGTGTTGTGTAAAGCCCAGTCTTCAATTTCAAAGTATGCCTGGATCTAATATTGGACCTAGAATAGCCAATTTCAGTCTTTCATCTACTATGGATTGACCATTTTTCTTCCCAGGTAATACAGAGCCACTATGGTTATTTTTTCTTCTGCTCCAGTGATCGAATGTGCAGGGAGAACCCACCCAAGGAACAACCAGTGCAAAAAACATTTAAAACCCTTGTTATTGCTTTAATTATTCTGGACCAGCAGCCTTCCTGCTGGGGTGGGGACTCCAGCTTTCCTGTCCTCCCCACAAAGCACAGATTACTCTCAACAAATAAATCAAATACATAAGTTAATTTATCCTTGTTTTTTTTTCCACTTGACACGTTTGTCGTTCACAGCCCCAGTTTATAGAGTGAAGCAGCTGCTCAAAAACAGGTGAGCAAATCTGTATAGTACCAGGCAGCACAGTGCTTCTGATTCCAGTGGGGAAGGTGCCTCCAAGAGGGGTTTGCTGCACCAGCCCGCTCGCCTCCAAGAGAAACAATGTCTAGACAGGAACCCCTATGGGAGATTCATTCTTTCCCCTGAATATGATGAAGCAATGTCCTCTGAACCTTCCTCTCTCTCTGTCCCCCTGCTCCTTTCCCTCTCTTTGCTTCATCCTTTCTCTTACTCTTTCTTGCTCTCAGAAATACCCGTGTCAGAGCCCTCTCAGCCTGTGGATTGCATCCCACTTTTTTCAAGCTTTTCAGGTCATTTCTTTATTTTCTGTCCTATCCACCCATAAATCTGGAAAGGATACAAAACAGATGAGTTCTTAAAAATGGACTCTCACTGGTAGAGAGGGTGAATGGTGAAGCAAAGCTTGACCACACAGCCGGCCTGAAACAGGGGTACAGTCTCAGGGGGCTTGCTGCAGTGGTTATAAAAGAGAATCAGATTCTCCTGTTTTCACCTTGACCCTGAAGCAGATCCTCTAGAATTGGGGGCCAATCTGCCTTCATACCACACAATCAATGGACACCAATCAGCAACCAGCCATGTACCTCCCTCACAACAAGTGCACATTCCTTTGCAAAACACAAACAAGGTGAGAAACACACACACAAAACTTTCACTAGGGAGTCAAATAGACATGATATTGCGCGCACGCACACACACACACACACACACATATACGCCCGCACACAAATTCTACCCTCAGAGCCTGATCTTGTGAAGTCCTCCACACCCTCAACTGCCATTGGGCTGGATTCTGATCATGCTTAAATGAGGGATAACTCCACTGATGTCAACAGAGTCAGACTGGTGTAAGAGCAGAATGAGCCCCATTGACTTCAGTGGCATTACTGTGGATTCACATCAGTGCAACTGGGAAGACAGTTTGGTTCATAAACCCCAGCTCTGAGCCTGGGGACTGACTGCACTTAATATCTGACTGAGGCTCATTTTGTTTTGCCTTTTTTAATTCTAGTTTCTTTTTTCTGTGATGTATACATGGATATAGATATATAAAAAATAACAGATCCAATTCTCTATAGACAGTTTTTGCGCCTTTGGGCTTCTAAAATAAAATTTGTCACAATTACAGAAACCTAAGGTGGAGGGAAACAAACCCTGAACATCTGAGTTTCTTCTCTTAGCAGCTTTCTTTCTTTCTTTCTTTTTTTGGGGTGGAGTGCGGTGGAATAAAATAAAAAGACAAATCCCAAACAAGCAAGTAAATAAATAAAATAAAATAAAATAAAATAAACAATATACACCAGAAAATGAACACATTCAGCAGTTGCCATGTTGCCTCCATCTCCTCCCTTCCCAGAGCATTCCTGTTGCGTTCACACACACTCATCAAAGTAACCTCAAATCACTTCCAACGCTCCCCCTCCATTTGGGTTTTCCTGCTCTCTGGGCCAGATCTTCAGCTGGTGTCAACTTGCATTTCTCCACTGAAACCAGAGCTATACTGATTTACTCCGGCTGAGGACCTCCATGGAGCTCTGCCGATTTACACTGGCTGAGGAGCTGGCCCAGGATCATTAATTTTCAAAATGGAAGTATGAATGATAAATGACGTTCTCAGAAACAACCAAACCCTCCTTGGGTTCTTATCTCCTTTCCCCTCCCTGTCCCCAAGTCCCTCCACCCTTCCTCCTGCTTAGCACTTTCTGGAAGTCATAATCGCTCAGTAAAAAAAATAAATAAATCAATCTCTCTCTCTATGTATATGTATATAACTAAACTGCTGCCACCCGGGCAGGTGTTTGGCTGGTGGGCCCAGTCCCTCCAAGCCGAGCGGTGCCCTCCTCATCCCTGTGGTCTCTGCAGTGGTGCTCCCGGTCCAGCGTGTGGGCGGGAATGTTGCCATATTGCTTTCGCTCTCTCAAACCTCAGAGGTACAGTACCAGAGTATTTACTAAATATATATATATATATTTATATATTGTGTTTGTGTGTTTCTTTTTCCCACAATCCTTTGGAATTTGCTGCCGGGAAATGGTAGCACAAGGCGCACCCTCGCCCACGCTGCTCGCTCCCCTCCCTACCCCAGGGACCCTCATCTGTTCCTCTTGCTGACTCCATTGCCCAGCTCCAGCTCAGAAGGGAGTGGGGAGCTGCGGTCTGCCGTCCCCAGTTTATCGGGGCTGTCTGACTCCTCACCATCACCTGGCGAGGGGGTGTCCTTGCAGAAGTCCGTCACCCAGGAGGGCATGGAGAGGAACCCCCGGGGGTCAACTGAGTAGAACGGCTTGGCTTCGTTGGTGATGGGCCCTCGGGAGGAGGGGTTGGCGTTGAGGCTGCTTGTGCTGTTGCACTTCTTCACAAGCGCCCGGCCCGGGGGCGGTGGGGGTGGGGAGAAAAGAGAAGTCAGGGAGAGGCTGCTGAGGGTCTCTGACTGCTCGCTGTTGTTGCCACCCCTCAGGCTGCTACCCGCGCCCTCCTCATCAGAAGGGTCCATGGAGTCATGATGAGTGCAGCCAGGGCTTGTGCTCCCTCCACTGCTGTGGCTCCGCTGATGCCGCCTGATGTTCTGCAGGCTGAATATCCCACGGCCTCGCAGGTTCCGCCTCCGGGATGCAGGGGAAAGCGGAGCTGCCATGGTTCTTTGGGTGGCAGCCATTGGCATCGGGCACAGTGCCACTGGGAGGTCCAGGGTGCACTGGGGTGAGTCGCTAAGGTTCAAGCTGTCCTCCAGGGTGGTCTGCAAGCTGCCTTCTGAGCTACTGCTCCTGCTGTCATCAAGGGAGGTGTCACTGTCTGTGGCCTAAGAGAACAATATGCAACAAAGGGAAAGCTTTCAATCTCAGTTCCTTGCATCTGGGGCAACTGGGGTGAGATGAAATATGGCAAGAGCTACAGTCCACTTGAAAGGGCTCCTATAAACCACCAGTTAGATGGCCGGAACATCTCTGGCCCTGTATTCAGCCTCTACGGGTGCCTTTGAGCCGTGGGACTGTCTGTTCCATTGTCACCATCAGACGATAAGGTCACAATCGGAGCAGGGCAGAGAAAGGTAATTCTATTTCAGGATGGATTTTAGTATTTAGAAATTTGGTTTCACTCGGATTCGAAATGCAAACCAAACATTCTGAAATTCTCTGCCAAAGGCCATGGAGCCGGGCTCTGGGGCAATCCACCTGGAAGGCTGCCCCAGGGGCATATGCTCTGCAAACCCATGCTGCTGAGGAGCAAGGGCTCACAGCTCCCTGTCAGTCTGCCCTGCTGAGGAGTGAGGTGGGTGCTGACTGGACACAAGGCAGGGATCTGTCGGAACTGCATCAAAATCAACCATCTCTGCAGAACACTTTGGTTTTGACGAACTGGCAAATTCTGATGAAAAAAGGTTGGGTCAAAATTGTTCAATAAGGTGATGGGGAGACAGGGGAGAGCCCAAAGGGAGGGGGAAATGCCTTAATTTCTCTGTTTTGTTGGTCTTCTTTGTTATTTCACATTTTAGTTGTTTACAACAAAGGGTTCTGGAGACCTCAGGCTTTAACATAGGTGTATTAGAGGGTGTCTGATTTTCTCTTCCTCTGGAATGGGCCAACCCTTCTTCAGCTTCACTCTCCAGCAGCCCAGAACATGAGCCATTCAGGAGACACCTTAGCATAAGCACAGCAGGGGAGTCCTCATGGCTTCTCCTTCCCACCACCTGTGTTTCTCAAATACATTTTATTTCCCCTCCTCCACTCTGTTCTCCCCAGTCTCCTAAGTGACAAACAGCAATATCTACCTGGGAGATAGAGGCCAGATGGGATATGAACAGAGACAAGGCCAGGGACACAGAGTCCATCTGGATGGAATACAGACCTAACAAGAACTGTGCGTGTGGCCATGAAGGAAGGTCCATTCCTGTTCTATTTGGACTTCATTGCTCCTGTTGCTTGGGCCCTGTGAGCACATCTGGCTTCCTACCCACCTTCTTTAACTCCTGCCGAGACTATTTTTACATGTTGAACCCAAGGGCTAACGCCCTCTCCGCCACCAGGCCAAGTCCTTAAGTGGAAAGTGTTGTGTTGCCACTAGCAGGATCAGCACCAAACTTATAAAGAGGGGTGTCTGGGGCTACCTCTTTATACCTGCCATCCAAGCAGCAGGAGCCCGGGAGGCAACGCTCAGGAGCCAATGTGAACTCATGCTTACTTGGATCTAGATTGAGTCTGTCAAGCTAACTTGTGACCCAAACCAGGCCAGTGCATGTTTTCTGGAAGCAGAGGGCCAGTGCCATCCAGTTCCTTCTTCCCTAGTACTCACTATGAATAACTCTTCAACCTAGTGTACTCTCTGTTCCCAGTAGTGATCTATCCCTTTGATCCCCCAGATCCAATGAACTCTAGGCCACAGTTGCCAACTTTCATGTGGTATATAAACACCCCAACTTTCACAATAAGCCAAAAATCAAGCTAATCCCATTTCAAAACAAGGCCAAAACAAGCCAATCCCTAAGAACTCCAATACTCTATGTGACTAGATCCCCCCGGCGTGCAGTCTGGGGCTGTGGTGGGCCTGCTGTGCAGCCCTGACTCTCTCCCCACCTTGCCCCTGCTTGCCCCATCCTTGCCCCTACTTGCCGGGAGCCAATTAAAAAAAAGAAGCAACAAGCTACAGCAAGCCTCAACCTATGAGCCAAAACCTAGCCAACAAGCAACTCACAAGCCAGTTAAGTCAAAAACAAGCCCAATTTGTGTTTTTATTTCTGTGGGTTTGGCATGTCTGCTCTAGGCCCTTCTTCTCTCTTTCCTCCCCTCAGCTCCCTCTTTGCTTGGGCCCGTATCGTGATGGGTGGGAAGCAAGGCCCTTACCTGGTGGAGTAGTGAGCAGTTCACACTTCGGGATCGCAGTGATGCCCATGAACCCTGCAGAGAGATTTTAGGAAGGCTGCCTGGACAGGAAACCTTCTCCTGCCCGGTCTGGTTGGCAGAGATGGCTGGGTGGAAAAACTCCACTGGTACAGGTAACAGTGGCCTGGATGTACCTGGAGAAAAGGATCTGGGGGGAACTGGCAGAGTGGGGCAAGGAGGTGAAATGAAAACAGAAAAATAAGACCTGAAGAGTCCATTGATCCACTTTGGAGTCTCTGTTTCTACCAAGGTAAGGGTCTTGTAAGCCCTGTAAACTGAAGGTGTTTAGCGACATGGATCCAGAATGCTGAGTGTTCACACATTCCATTGATCCCAGTTTCCACGTAATTACCAGAGTTAGTAACAGACTCAGAAGCACTAACAGAGCTTGGAGCAACAACCCAACAAGGAAATGGGGAGCAATATGCCCCTCCCATAAATGTCCTTGGAGAAAAAGGCTGAGACATGATGGGCCAAAGTTAACCCAGGTGCAAATCCACGGAAGTCAATGGAATTACAGCTGGGCTCCTGCAGAGTAGCAGAAAAGGGAAATACACAAAAAGGTGACTGGGGAGCTCACTGGCCCCATAAGGCCAGAGACATGTGCTTAGAAGTGGAATGAGGACTCTTGTTTCCAAGGCAGATGAAAGTACTGTATGGACCCTAGAGATAAGGAGCATGGCCTCAGGAGATGGTGGCACTGTCCACACTACAGAGTTAGCATAGTTCATCCACCCAGTTGCTAGCTGATGTGACACTGGCTTTGAAGTCTTTGGGCCTCATTCTCAATTGCATCCTGCTCCAGCTGTCCAAAGGGACCTTAGTGTAAAAGAGAATCATGTTCTTTAAGACTGTGAACATCTGTCTGTCTAGGGCAACTCTGAGGAAAGATAATAGTCACTATAAAAGGTGCCAGGGAAACCAAGCAAGCACCACACCAGTGCTTAATTTGTGCCATGGCTTGCCAGGACTGAATCCCGGCACCTCTAGGTTTGGCAATTCATAGCCCCAACACCTCTGAGCTTGCTGCATCAGTTATGAATGTAAAACAATTGCTTGAGCCCCGGCACCTCTTTCATTAAAATTGACCCCTGCACCATACTGAGATTGGCAAACTGAGAGTGAATTCTTCTTTAGTGAAATCCTGTATCACAGAACTGTATTCCTTACCAAAATAAAGCAGAGCCAGGTCAGACTAACGGAACCAGTCTGCACTGTCAGCAGAGCTAGCATCAAACGACCACACTGTCCAGGAGAATGGAGGGGATTTTCTTTACCTTGATTACTCTCCTGCTTCAGCCAGGACTGGACGGGGTTGAAAGGGATTTTCTCCATTTCACACAAGTAACTTTCCGGAGCTGGAGAAGCACCTGTTGTTGTTAATGGGAAGAAACATTCCCCCAAATCTCCCATGCCCATGGAGTCAGGACTGTTCTGGCCATCCTGCTGAAAAAATTAGAGATATCTTTTGTGAAATTAAAAATCACATGGATGGGGTGAAGCTGCCTGAGCAAGCTCTGGAGATGGGGTGGATTCTGAAGATATCTGGGCAGTGCACATTCATATTAGCAAATGGACATTCCAAAGGGTTACACCCCCATCCCCCTAAATATATTTCCAGTCAAAGCAAGCCATTGATAGTGGTAAAAGGAGCTGTAGCTTACACCCCCCTCTGTGTTCTCATCAGATCTGTCTGAGTGATAAGTGATAAGTCTGAGTGTCTGAGTGATAAGTCTCTAGGGGAGGAGTTGCTGCTAAGTGTCTGACACTCACATTCTTCATGATCAGTAGGGGAATACACGGCACTCCAGGCTGCGCTGTGACAGAGGTACAGAGTGTGGCACATTAAGAGGAACACGTACACGATCAGCTGGTGCTAATGGCCAACAGATGTGGTCCTGTTTCAAGATACACTCACCCCTTGTAACCTCCTCCACTGGGAAAAGCCAGACCCTCACAGAATTCACTCTCATGCCCTAAGTGAGGAATGGGTTCTTGCCAAACCACTGCTAGGAGGAATGGTGGCCCTTTCAAGGAAGGATGTGTCATTCAGGGCCTGGGAGGATGCACGCTCTTCCTACTGTGTATGCATATATCCCAAATACCTAGGATGCTCCTACCTTGGTCTCCTTAGGACTCAACTGACAGATGCTGCGATTGTCTAAATCATCCCCTAGCAGGATGGAAGAAGACTTGTCTGAGTTGAGGGATAAGCCTTCCATTTCAGCGAGCTGAACCTAGAAGAGGAGAAAGAAGCTGTCACAGGATATGGCCTGAATCTATTTCTCAACCAATCCTGCTGTTTTAAGGCTGGATGGGTGCAGGGAGAGAGCCCAGGCACCTGAGACTGACTTAAAAAATATTCCTTTATATATACTATGTATTTCCTAACCCAGAGCTAGGGTTGGTGAGACAACCCACTTCTAGTAAAGCACGTAAATGAAAACTGGGAGCTGCCAGGGACCAGTCCAGATGATGGGTTCCCTGATCAAGACTCCCCTGGGGTGAAAGATGGAGAGAGGAATCCAGAGTCTGTCCCAGGGTCAGAGTTTGTCACTAAGTTCCTCAAGTGTTGGGCTCACTGAGCCAGAGCCAGGAGAGGACTTCCTTAGTCTGGGGAAAACAGTCTGCCCCAGAGACAGAGCAGTGGGGAAGAATCCCATACACCAACAATTAGTTCGTGGCAAGCTGAGGTGTGAATCTACCCTGCACTAGGCTTTGGCAGACGGACTTTTCCTGTGGACCTGCTGCCATGCATTAAGAGTTCATTAATCTAGTCCTCTCTGACCTTCAGCAGGGTCCATGCAGACAGACAGCCCACATTAGGCTAGTGTGGGGTGGATTCACACCCCACCTCACTGCAAACTAAATGTTGTGTACACAACCCCCTAGTCTGGAGACATCAGAGTGTGCTCTGATGCTGGACGAGGAGAAGGCCCCCTCAGTCTGGGGCTAATGAAGATTGTCCTAGTTAAATAGTGTGAAGGCTCTTTCATGCCAGGGATAATCATGCCACTTTCAGTCCATGCCAGTGTAATGCTTTTGATTCTCTCTCACCTTAACTACTATAACTTATTCCCTTCTGGCCTCTCTGCTTCTTCTCTCTCTCACTTTTAATCTATCCAGCACCTCAACTAATATCATCTTCTCCTCCCTGTTGCTTTATCTATGGCACCCCGTCCTCCATTCCCTTCATTGGCTTCCTCTTTCTTTATCAGGTATAACAAAGCTCACCATTCTCAGCCTTCAGGCTCTGCATAGCTCTGCTCCTGCCTACATCTCTGTTCATTTCATCCCTCAATCCATTTTACACCCTACACTCCCCTCCCCAACCTTCTCTCCTTCCTTTGCCTTCTCCCATTTGCATCTCTCCTCTACCCTTGGAAAGCTTCTCCTTCTTCCTGTATGCCAAGCAGCCTCCCTCTCCTTCTTCAAACATCCTTCCTTCCCTCAGCCTTCCCTCACTGGTCTCTAGAGCAGAGCTAGCTCCTACTCCTGCACCTGATCCTTTATTGTTGTTGTATCTATCTTATTTCGGGCTGCATGCTCCTCAGGACCGGGATCTTGTCCTCCTATGTGTTTGAACAGACCAGCTGCACCAGTGGCACTATGTAAATAACAATAAGTTGATGATTTGGTGATATGACTCCTTCAGGCTGGAAGTTTATTGGTCTTTGCCAGTGTCAGTGACTGGAAGAGGACTCCTTCAGAGTGATAATTCACTTGTAATAAACAAAAGAAAAAACCTGATGTACATTTTTAAAGAGACCTGACATCCATAGGCATTAGGTTGTTCCAACACAAGAACACTATGTTGTATAACTGCTCCTTTTGCTCAAATACAAAAGCCACCAGCTCAGAGCATTAACAAACTCAGAAACCCACAACTGCATTATGTCAAACATGCTACTCAGCAACCAGTCAACAACAATTTATGGTCTAGAAAGCACAGTCTGAATCCGGCCCCATTCGACACGTGTGCTCATCCATGATGTATAAGCAAACAATTCACCAAAACAACCTTAACTCTGTCCCTATAGACATGTAAGTATGAAATAGGAAAAAATCTGAGACAACCTCCTTCAACCATAACAAAGCATTTCAAATCATCAGTGACCACAAACACAAGAATATTTTACTCTTTGTTGAACTGCTATTCTGCAAATCTGTCCACCTTGCAGTCTACACAAAAAGACATACTTAACAAAGTCATAAATAGACAATGAACAGGTTCAAAGCCTGTTCACCATTTTTCATTGACAAACCCTAGGCTGCGGATTAAACACTCCATGGACCATCAATACACATTGCTAGTGTGTACGCAAACCTGATAAAGACAGAAAATGAAATGACAGTAATGACATGAAAAGGGAACAACTTTGTAGTGAGGAAGGGTCTTCTTATATTTTAATATGACAACTTCTATAGACTACAGACTACTTAGAACTCTCCTGAATAAAGTTGATGAAGTAAAAATGAAATGATGACAGTGGGCAGTTCACTATACCAGTAGATTGGTCTAAAAAATTCAAAGATGGCCACATGCATAGTCACCGAACTTCTTATATCTCTTAGAAAAATGACTAGATCCAGACATAACAAATTATAGAGTCATAGAGTTCAAGGCCAGAAGGGGGCACCAGATCGTCCCTTTGAAAATAGGGACGCCGTCATGACAATCTTCGTGTGAAGAACTGTTTTGAAAACAAGGCTTCAGGGGTTGAGTCCTGCAAAATGTTGAGTAGAGCTGAACAAAATCTTTTGACCAACCTTTTTTTGGGTGAAAAATGCAGATTTGGCAACACTGAAACATTTTGCAAATTTGTGTCCACTTCACCAAACTGTTTATATAAAAAAATCCCTCCCCCGCAAAATTCCCCAAAAGTTGAAGTGTTTCATTTTGACATTTTAAAGTTTTCCGATCAAAATGACTTTTTGTTTAGAAATTTCCTTCAATTTAATTTTTTTACACATGCAAATACATTTTAAAAGCTGCTTGAAATCAAAACAAAACATTTTGTTCAATCCAAAACACTTTTTTTTTTTTTTACTTTTCAATTTGCTTAAAATTTTGGTTTGGAGTCGCTCAAAACAAATTTTTTTTGAATCACCAGCAAACCCAAAACCTTACTATGCATGGCTCTAGTGCTGAACACTTTCGCTTGGCAGAGCAGAACGCTTAGCACATACCTAAGAACTTTAAGCATGTGTAGTGTTTTGGCTGGATTGAGCTGGAGCACTTAGTACACTGCTGGATCAAGCCCTAGATAAGAAGGGAACAACTTGAAGGCTGTAGGCAAGTGCTGTCACGGGGCAGTTTTCAACCTGTTTTGGCATGGTGCTCCCTTATAATTTTGATGAAGCGCATACATGTTGAATAGGGCCAGATGAAGAATGTGCTCTGTCTATTTACATTTTGATTGATTACTCTACAGTGTGTTTGAAATGTCTGTGTACATCCTAGATTTTTAATGTTAGTGTTTGTATTTGGACAGCCTTCAGTGTTGCACAGCATAGTGTTCTTCTGGTGGAATTTCCTTGTTGTTTTTCACAAAAGTTTTATACTATGTAATTATGGATAAAAAATAATGATACATGTATCTGGTTAAGACGTTGAACTTTAATTTTACTTTAATATGATTTAGAAAATAAAAATATTTAAATTTTAAAGCTAAATTGTTCCTGCATGAGTTGATCAATAATTTCCTTTAAATTCCAGAATGTATTTATATGAATCAAAAATATCAACTTTGGAAAATAATTTATAATTCTAAAGTGATTATTGGAACTTTTTTAAAATTACAAATCAATTCTTTCACAGTTGTTTTTACTTTCCTCATTTCTCATGCTCCAAACCTTGATTCCTGCTTCTTCTTCCAGTTTTTCATCTCTGTAGACTTTCTGAAGTCCACAGAATCTGCTGCAGACCTTAACAGGTCTGCAGGAACCACTGACCCAATGTGGAATCTACTAACGTTCACAGCAGATCCTCCAGACTTCAAAAAGTCTGCAGGGAAGAATATCTGGGCTCACAAGTTGGAAACAAGGTATGGAATTTGGGGGAGCTGAGAAGTAAGGGGCAGATGACTCAAAAAAAGACCCAAGTGGGCCCAAAGAAATTCTGCTGAGCTTAGAAGCTTTGCTGACATGTTGAGCTGAGGTAGGCAGGCGTGGGAGACCCTGGGGACCCATAGGACATCTGTAGGGTTAGCGGGAATGCTCAAGACTACTGCTGGTTGTCACCTACTCATAATTCAGTTGCATACAGCAGCACATACATAGTAATGATGCTCATGAAAGTCCATGATTCATCATCTTTCCCTTTAGCCCTATTTCTTTTCCTTTCCCTTGACTTGGATTCTAAAGTTTTATTACCACGGGGGAAGATGCCACCACAAGTACCCTTTGTGGCTGTGAAAATTCTGCCACCCTACCCCTTGGTGGTGGTGTGGTGATTTTGCTGTCGACCTTCCTGCATGAGAGGGTGGGGAAATTCTCCTGCCACTTGCCTCCTCATGCATGATGCTGAAGATTATAGCCAAGATTTTCAAGTGATTTTAGGTGCCTTACTTTTTGGGTACCCACCCTGGGAAGCCTTAAATGGGCCTGGTTAACAGAAAGTGCTTAGCACTCACTCTCTAAATATCAGGCCCCTTGAAGGGCCTTGAGTTGGGCACCCAAAAATGCAGGCTCCCCAAATTACTAGTCACCTGGGTATACCACTACATGCCCCCTGTGGATGAGGTCTTGAAGACTCAGCAATTGGAGAAGAATAGCAGCATCTGGCTATTGCTGCCTCTGAGGAAGACTCATTGAGAAGGCTGTGGCTGGAATAAGAAGGCCTGGTGCCTTGGACCCAGGGGCATGAAGCCAATCCATTGCTCTCTTTATGTACAGAGGAGAGAGTAATCTACCAATGAGAACTCTTGACACTCTAACTTCACTAACTCATTTCAACCGTAAAACCGTAGAATGCAAATTAACTAGACAGGGAATGGTGATGATTGGTTGTGTTACCACTGATATCACATTGACATTATATAAGAATAACCTGAGCTATTGACACAACTCTAACCACAATCATAACAGTTAGGTACAACAATTGTTAAAAATTTTACTTAATTACAACCTAATTTCTTTCAGACTTTTCAGTGAATTTTAATGGAAAATCCAAGGTTTAGGGAAGGATTTTCAAAAGCACCTAAAAGTGATTTAGGAGCACAAGTCTCATGGAATGTCCATGGGACTTGTGCTCCTAAGTCCTTTATGTGATTTTCAAACTCACATCCTTAGAAAGAAGCCATTTTTAGCTAGAAGGATCCCCTCCAAAAAAAGAGAGACTCAAAAACTTCCTTAATGGGCCAATTTTTAATTAATTTTAACTAGGGTTGTCAAGCGATTAAAAAAATTAATCACAATTAATTGCATGATTAAAAAAATTAATCACAATTAATCATGCTGTTAAACAATAATACAACAACAATAATACCATTTATTTAAATTTTTTTGTTTTCTACATTTTAAAATATATTTATTTCAATTACAACACAGAACACAAAGTACACAGTGCTGTTAATATTTATTTTTGATTTGCACTGTAAAAGACAAAAGAAATAGTATTTTTCAATTCCCCCATTGCAAGTACTGTAGTGAAATCTCTTTATCAAGAAAGTTGAATTTACAAATGTAGAATTGTGTAAAAAAAAATCCTGCATTTAAAAATAAAACAATATAAAGCTGTAGAGCCTACAGGTCCATTCCGTCCTACTTCTTGTTCAGTCAATCGCTCAGACAAAGAAGTTTGCTTACATTTGCAGGAGATAATGCTACCTGCTTCTTGTTTACAATGTCACCTGAAAGTGAGAACAGGCATTCGCATGGCACTGTTGTAGCTGGCGTTGCAAGATATTTACGTGCCAAATGCACTAAAGATTCGTATGTCCCTTTGTGCTTCAGTCACCATTCCAGAGGACATGTGTCCATGCTGATGACTTTTAAGACTTCGGAAAGCATGCTCCACACCTCATCCCTCTTATATTTTGGAAGGCACTTCAGATTTTTAAATCTTGGGTCGAGTGCTATAACTATCTTTAGAAATCTCACATTGGTATCTTCTTTGTGTTTTGTCAAATCTGCAGTGAAAGTGTTCTTAAAAGAAACAACATGTGTTGGGCCATCATCTGAGCCTGCTATAATATGAAATATATGGCAGAATGCAGGTAAAACAGAGCAGGAGACATACAATTCTCCCGCAAAGAGTTCAGTCACAAATTTAACTAAAACATTTTTTTAACAAGCATCATCAGCATGGAAGCGTGTCCTCTGGAATGGCAGCCGAAGCATGAAGGGGCATATGAAAGTTTAGCATATCTGGCATGTAAATACCTTGCAATACCGGCTACAAAAGTGCCATGCGAATGTTTGTTCTCACTTTCAGGTGACATGGTAAATAATAAGAGGCACCATAATGTCCCATAAATGTAAACAAACTTGTTTGTCTGAGTGATTGGCTGAACAAGAAGTAGGACTGAGTGGACTTGTAGGCTCAAAAGTTTCACATTGTTTTGTTTTTTAATGCAACTATGTAACAAAAATAATCTATATTTGTAAATTGCACTTTCGCAATAAAGAGATTGCACAACAGTACTTATATATGGTGATTTGAAAAATACTATTTTTTGTTTATCATTTTTAGAGTGCAAATATTAGTAATAAAAATAATAATATAAAGTGAGCACGGTGCACTTTGTATTCTGTGTTGTAACTGAAATCAATATATTTGAAAATGTAGAAAAACATCCAAAAATATTTAATAAATTTCACTTGGTATTCTATTGCTTAACAGTGTGATTAAAACTGCAATTAATCATGATTAATTTTTTTAACTGTGATTCATTTTTTTGAGTTAATCATATGAGTTAACTGCAATTAATCAACAACACTAATTTTAACTCAAACTAATTAACAAATTTACTTGAAAATCCAA
Organism: Chelonoidis abingdonii; assembly: GCF_003597395.2. NCBI lineage: Eukaryota > Metazoa > Chordata > Testudines > Testudinidae > Chelonoidis > Chelonoidis abingdonii. The sequence goes on from NC_133769.1 coordinate 98,303,039, forward strand.
TCTTTCCTCACTGATTATGGCCCGAATTAATCAATGCATTTAACCACGTGCTTAACTCCCATGGACATCAATGGGACTTCAGAAAGCGCATGCTTAAAGTTAAGCATAGGCTTAAATGCTCTGAGAATTGGGCCCTGAGTGCTGAAAATCTGGGGAAGATACACTATGTCCTTCACATAAACAAATCTCTTCTTTAAGTGAAAAACTGAATGCAACTGGGGAGGCTACTGTACCGCAGCCATGATATCTCCACCTCTAGTTTATTCTCTCCTGTCATCCTTTCTGATATATCTGCCTTTCCTTCCTGCTTTCTACCAGTACATACGTGCCTTCCATTGCTTAGGAGGAGAGGCCAATATCAGAAATTCACTGTAGTAACAAAGGTCAAAGCTTCTGTCTAAACAATCTATGGAGCTCTCCTCAGGGAAACCTCAAGGGTATGAGCGTGTGTGTGTGTATTGAGGGGTTCCCTCCCAATCCTCGCATGCAGGTTACCTCTTGCTTGTCATGGTTACACTTCTCGCACATGGCCGGCGAGGAGTAATGATGGAAGACGGAGCCCGATAGGTTATCGATGATCATTAACTCCCCGTCGAAGGAGTCCTTAATAATTAAAGAGACACTGTCCAGCCATAAGTTCTCCTAGGGGACAAGAAAGGGGGAGGATGGGAGAAATTATTTAAAGAACCCAGACTTTTTTGCTTTAATATGTTCTGCGAATTTAGGGCCAGATTCTGCCACCCTTACTCAGAGGGAGTAGCACTTCACTCTATGAGCAAGCTCGCTCAAGTCAGTGAGGCTGGACGTGGAGAAAGGTGTCACTTAAGGTGAGTGATGGTGGCAGAATCCAGCACGTAGGACTTGTCTACACTTGTAACACTACAGATGTGCCACTGCAGTGCTTCAGTGTAGACCAGTGGATTACGACCTGTGGTCCATGGACCCCTGGGGGTCCTCAGACTATGTCTAAGGGGTCTGCGAAAGGTTGTCATTACCATAGAACAGTGGTTTTCAACCTGTGGTTCACAGACTCCTGGGGATCTGCAGACTAAGTCTATGATTTCCATAGAGATTCGTGCTTCCATTTGAAATTTTGTAGGGGTCCACAAATGGAAAAAGGTTGAAAACCCCTGGTGTAGACACTACCTGTGCTGACAGGAGGGGTTCTCCCATTGATGTAAGTAACCACTCCCTGAGGGTATGTCTACACTACCCGCCAGATCGGCAGGCAGCAATCGATCCAGCGGGGGTCGATTTATTGCATCTAATCTAGACACAATAAATCAATCCCCAAGCGCTCTCCCGTCGACTCCTGTACTCCACCGCTGCGAGAGGCGCAGGTGGCAGGGGCGGCTCCAGGCACTAGCTCAGCAAGCGCTTGCCTGGGGCGGCAAGCCGCGGGAGGCGGCGTGCTGGTCACTGTGAGGGCGGTAGTCAGGCATCCTTCAGTGATGTGCCTGCAGGAGGTCTGCCGGTCCCACGGCTTCAGTGGCAATTCGGCAGCGGGTACACCGAAGCTGCAGGACCAGCAGATCATCCACAGAAATGCCGCTAAATCCACGTGACCACGGACCACCCGCAAGTGTGCCACCGAAGGCCGCCTGACTGCCGTGCTTGAGGTGGCAAAAAACAGGGGAGCGGCAGCAGTCAACTCACTGCGATGAAGACACCACAGTAAGTCAATCTGAGTACGTCGACTTGAGCTACATTATTCACGTAGCTGAAAATTGCGTAACTTAGATTGATCCCACCCCACCAGTGTAGACCAGGCCTAAGAAGTGGTAGCTTGGTCTGTGGAAGACTTCTTCCATCGACCTAGCATTGTCTATCCCGGGGGTTAGGCATAGCTACATTGCTCAGGGGAGTGGTTTTTTCACACCCCCTAATCGATGAAGCTGGGTTGACTTAGCTTTTTAATTAGACCGGGCCTTAGTGTTCGTGTGAAATGGAGGGACTAACATCACTAGTTGCCAGTGCAGACAGGCACTGTGTAAGCTTCGCTTCCAGCTCTGCCAATGCACCTCATTCCTGCTATTCCAATCCTGAGCTCCCCACACAAAATACTCTGCTAATGCACCTTAACCTTGACCTGCAGCACCCTTCCTATCATAATCCTGAGCTTCCTGCACAGCTCTGACAATGGACCTCCAACCTGTCCTGCAGTACTCCCTGCACCCCTTGCTATTCCAGTCCTGGCCCCACACAACTCCACCAATGCACCGGTACAACCCAATTCACCCAAGCTAGACCTGAATGCAAACCAGTCATCAGTCTGTATCCCATTATTAAGCCCTAAATCATCTAGACTGCCCTCCTTCTCCCCACCCCAGCCTGCTACAATCTTGCTGGTAAGCACAAAAGTTTACCCACCTGTGCTGGAGAGAAACATCGCATGCACAGACGTCCTTCAGGGTCCACTCTGCCATCACCTCCACCCTGTCCTGAGCTCGGGGAGCTCACGCTGCGGGGGCAGAGCCCATGTGCCATCTCAAGCTCAATCTCGGCATCCATTTCCGCATCCTCCTGCGCCTCCTTGTTGCTGTCGTCGAGGTGTTTCATGAGCACAGCTACCACCACGTTGATGAGGACGAATTGTGCTGTGAGCACGAAGCTGACAAAGTAGAGTGGTGAGATGAACTGCAGGTTGCTGAGGCAACTCCGGTCATCATGGGTGCAGTCCCGCAGGGTATCCTTGAGGAAAGGGCAGGTGTAAGAGGAAGTGGTGGGAAAAAGGAGGGAAGAACTAGAGTAAGAATTTAAATTTGGCTGCTCCCTCAGTCAAAAAACACAGAATCCAATGCCAGGCAGGACTAAGGTCTTCCAATACCCGGTGCTGTCTGAGCATGTGGGATCCTCAGTGCTCGGTGCCCCCCGCAAAACAGGAAGACCATCACATTTGACAATCTCTGCTCAGTGCTCCAGAAACAGGTGCCCTCTTCCCCATAGGCCTAGGGAGAAAATTCCTTTCAGACCCACAAATGTAATCATTTTAATCCTGCAAGTGTGAGCAAGAGTCACTGCAACTAAATGCCTAATCCCCTTCATCTCCCAAAGACACTACCCATGTCCAAAGAATTGCCCATTCCCCCCCTTGAATCCCTGTGAGCTATTTAATTTGGAGCAATAAGATTTGAAAACATCTGCCTGAGGTTTCTAAATCACAAGCCATTCCCACTGCAGCTCCAGGTGTGTGTCATACCAAATGCACCCCTGACTCAGCCTGGGAGAAGGGGCTAGAGTGGTGATGGCGGTGAATCTCCCATCTCAGCGTGGCCACACTGTTGTCCTGCTCCTTGAAGAGAGAGTTTGCACTTCTCTCAGCCAGCTGCCTGCAAGACTAGATGGGCCAATGGTCTGATCGAGTCTGGCAGGAGGTAGGATCCTGGACTAGAAGGGCCAGTGGTCTGAACTGGCAAGCCAACATCTACATTTCCCCATCATCTAGCTCCCGTGAAAACAGTTCTTGTCAGAAAACAGGGCCTGCAACAGACCCAGTCTCCAGGCCCCCTAATGAGTGCAGCTGGCCTGTAGTAGATTGTCTAATAGGTTACACTATCTGACTGACCGGAAGAGTCAGCAGACTGGCTCTTAAACCGAGCAGCAGCTGCTACTTTAAGTATTTGTCCCTGGCTGCAACAGCTGCTGTCTTGGACCCAGCCCTGCTCCTACCTAGCCTCACTCTAAGTAACCCAGTTTTGACCCTGGGCCCTGACTCCGGCTGTGACCCTTGGCTCTGGCATTGGGCCTATGACTCTGGGTCTGATGCCCACTCTAACCCCTAGGCATTGCCACCCATGTCCCAGTCACTGACAGTTCCCCACGCAGTGCTGATCCCTCCCACTCCAGCGTAGAATTTCTCTTTCTCGGAGGCCCATGTTACCTTCATGATTCCATTCCAGTTGTCGCCAGTGGAGACCTGGAAGAGCGTGAGGAAGGCCATCCCAAAGTTCTCAAAGGTGGCATGGCGGCTCATGCCCTCACAGGGATTCTCGTCATTGCACACTGCAAAAGAAGGGATTTATAATTGGGCAATGGGTATGTTCCTAGCTCTCAGAGTGTACCAGGGACTCAGAATAAGACCCCCCTGTGACCATTTCACTCTGAGTTTATTGGCCTCACATCCAGAAGTCTGCACTCAGTGGCTCCAGTCTACAGTCTCATGGGCTGGGTCCATAGTAGTAATGACCAATGGTTGGACATTGTCTAGGAGTATCAGAATAATCACTCCAACCCCAGGATATCAATCAGCATAACTCATTTCCCAGGGATGTCTCCCAGCATGCTTAATAGTCCAAAACATAGTTCTCCCTTACCCCATGGCTGTCGATCCATGCCTGCAAGCTTGCTGTGCTGGCACCATCCATTAAAATGAAGGGATTTTGAGGTTGTACCTGCTACAGTCAGCAGCATAGCAAGTGCGTGTGAGCTAGATGTACTCGGCATACTAGTGAGAGTGGTAAAATGCTACCCCCAGAACACCCAGTAGTAGTCACTTGATCAAGGGCCTAATCCTCTTGGTGTGAAAGATGATTTCCTGCCCCTCTTCATGTACTTGGCTGAAAGTTTTGCCCATTGATACATGTCAACATGGACTAAAGGAGTGCATGAATTTCTCCTGAGTCTTCCCTGTAGCCATTTGGCTGGTATTGGGACAGACAGGAGCTGATTTACTGAGGCAGTGAATGGAAAGCAAAGATTTAAGAATGAGAGAAAACCATCTCTCTTTCTCATTCTGAACAGGTTTTTTTGAAAGGCTGAAATTCCTATCACGGCAAATACCCAGAGAGGAGGAAAAGGTCATCAGAATACCCAGCCTTTTCATTAAATCAGAACAGGGCCTGCTGCAATATGGGAAACTGACATTTTCTTTTGCAATTCTGTGGCTCACATAAGAGCATGGCACACTTGAAACTTACCCAGCTTCCCAAAGAGCTCCACTCCTAGAGCAGCGTAGATGAAAAAGAGGAGCATGAAGAGCAGTCCGAGGTTCCCCACCTGAAACCAAACCAAACCATATCAGCCTACCCCAAGCCAAGCCAGGTGAGACTGAATAACAACAGGCCAAGCCAGATAGCATCACTCAAGCAGCAGCAACAGAACACCATCAAATATTTCCACTCCAAAACCTTTAGGAACTTCACACACGCAACCACTCAGAACCTGGGAAGTCACCAGTGAAGCCACCAGTCATGCTCACAGCAACCTCATCTCCAGGCATCAGCTTAGCAAGCAGGTGCTTGTGGCGGCCACTCCGAAGAGGGGTGGCAGGTCCAGCTATTTGGTGACAATTCAGCAGAGGGTCCCTCACTCCCGGTCGGAGCGAAGGACCTCCTGCTAAATTGCCGCAGATCGCGATCGCGGCTTTTTTTTTTTCTTTGGCTGCTTGGGGCGGCAAAAACCCTGGAGCCGGCCCTGCTCATCTCCCCAGGCCTTCCTACCCAAACATCATAACCCTCAAAGCCACTCACAGCCACCACAGCGCGTTTCATTTGTAGCCTATAGCCAGTCATCGAGTTCCTCACAATCCCACCCCTCAGACTTCAAGCCCAGAGAGATGAAGATAATCACATTTAGGCACACATGGTATCGTGAAGCCTATCACACGTGACAAAGTATGAGTCGAGAGTAAAATTTTACCCCAGAGAGCCTCCCTCCCCAGCTCCCCCTCAGTGCTGCTGCCTGGTGCATTGTGGGAGTCAAGGTACTAGTCAAATGTGGGGGCAGAAGAGGGTGAGAGCAGGTTTATCAGCGAGCACCATGGGAGTAGGCATGCAGCAGGGGGCAGAAGGAATGAACTAGGCTCTCCTGACATGTGTGATGGGAGGGGAACAAGGGCGAAGAGAGACTGCAGCGAATCAAGTAGGGGACTAGGTCTATGTATGAGGAGCTTTGAATGTAAGGAGCAGGTAGCCTGTGGGAGAGAGCCCAGTTTCTATGCCTCCAGCTATTGGCACTTGCAGGGTTTCCCATGGGGCTGCTGTCTGGTGCACCACGGGAGCTGTGCCAGCAGTAACAGGGGAAAGTACTCCTCTGTTATCCCTCCTCAATATGCCCGTCTGCCTCTCCTAATCCTGGCTCCGTTATCTGCAGTGGGGAGTGTGAGGAACAGGACAGTGTGTCCAGAAGGTAGACTGGGCAGCTACTGGGAAGTAGCTGATGTCAGCTGGTAGCTCTGTGGGCAGAGCTAGGCGAGGTGCTGATGAAGGAGGGGAGTAACTCTGATCTGGTTACATTTAAAAATTTGAAAAGCAGCCTGTGTGTGAGATGTCAGCACGTGTGTGTGCGCTTGTGCGTACACACTGAAGGGGGGAGGAGGGTTCTAGCCACAGGGAGCTGAAAAAAGCTGAGACGCTCAGGGATAAATTTCCAAAAGGGATTTTTTTTTAATTACATATTTATTCACTTTTCAGAATGGTTGCAGAGTAACAAAGACAGGCAGGGGATTCAAATAGGACAGCCAGAGAAGCTTTCCATGCCATTAGCAAGTCAAAATCATTGATGACTCTGCTCTATAATATAAAGAGAAAGGTCTAGAGGAGAAGAGAATGCCAGGGAAAGGAGAGATTGTTTTAAAACACTTCTTCTGCCAATGTTAATAAATCCTGGAGAAAAATAATATTATGGATAATTTAATTGTCCCATGAAGAGTTAGTGTGTAAAATATAGAGACTAAATTAAATCATTTAAATGTGAAACAGAGGGGTTTTAGTATTGCCTTAAGAGCACATTTTAATACAATTTTGACTGTGGCTATGAGGAAGTTTAGACTTGAAATTAGATGAAGGTTTCTAACCATCAGAGGAGTGAGTGAAGTTCTGGAACAGCCTTCCAAGAAGAGTAGATGGGGCAAAAGACATATCTGGCTTCAAGACTAAGCTTGATAAGTTTATGGAGGAGATGGTATGATGGGATAGCCTAATTTTGGCAACTAATTTGTCTTTGACTACTAGCGGGTAAAATAGATGCCCAATGCTTGTGATGGATGTTAGACGGGATGGATCTGAGTTACTACAGAGAATTCTTTCCAGGGTGCTGGCTGGTGAGTCTTGTCCACATGCTCAGGTTTAGCTGATCCCATATTTGGGTTAGGAAGGAATTTTCCTCCAGGGCAGATTGGCAGAAGCCTGGGGGGTTTCGCCTTCCTCTGCAGCATGGGCACGGGTCACTTGCGGAAGATTGCTCCTCTGTATCTTGAAGTCTTAAACCACAATTGAGGACTTCAATGGCTCAGACACAGGCTTGATACAGGAATGGGTGGGTGAGATTCTGTGGCTTGCGTTGTGCAGGAGGTCAGATTAGATGGTCATAATGGTCCCTTCTGATCTTAAAGTCTATAAGTCTATGATTCTTAGTCAACCTTTCCCTATTACAGAATCAAGGGCCATCAGATAGGAAGGTCCTGACTAGACTCCTTCCATGCTGGAAATTCCTACTGGAAATTCCTGGACCCAGTACTCTTTGCAAGGGGGCACCTTCTTTTAATAGTTGTTTGTGTGTGTGCAGGGGCAGATATTAAGAACTCTTGCTTAGCAGTGAGGTTCTTTGGTGAAATAATGTGAAAAACCCAGGATTTATCAAGCATGGAAGAATGGTGACCTTGTGACCAAGGTACTGCCTTGGGATTCAGAAGATCTGCATTCAATTGTTAGCTGTGCCCCAGAATCCCTAAGTGACCCTAAGCAACTTAACTGCAGTTCTGTGGCTTGGTTTCCCCATCTGTAAAATGGAGAAAAGAGCACTGACTTTGTTTAGTTAGGCTGTAAACTCTTTGAGACAGGGGCTGTCTCTTATTCTGCATATTATACATAAGTGATAAAAGGTTTAGAAAATCTGACCCATGAGGAAAAGTTAAAAAAACTGGGCCTGGTTAGTCCTGAGAAAAGACGACTGAGGGAGGACCTGATAACAGTCTTCAAATATGTTCAGGGTTGTTATAAACAGGACAGTGGCCACTTGCTCTCCATGTCTCCTGAAGGACTAGTAATCAGCTTAATCTGCAGCAGGGAGATTTAAGTTAGATATATGGAAAAACTTTCTAACTATCAGGGTAGTTAAGAACTGGAACAGGTTACCAAGGAAGCCTGCGGTATCCCTGTCATTGGAAGGTTTTAAGGACAGGTTGGACAAACACCTGTCAGGGTTTCTCTGCGTTTCCTTGGTCTTGCCTCAGCACATGGGACTGGACATGATGGGCTCTCTAAGTTCCTTCCAGCCCTGCATCTCTATGATGCTATTAGAGCAACTAGCACAATAGGGCCCTGGTCTAAACTGGCGCCCCTCACTGCGACTATGATAAATAAATAATCTCAATAAATACAGGGAAGTCAGATGAAACCCAGAATTCAGTGAAGACCGGAAACTGTGTTTCCATCTCGTTCTTGTGCCAGGTGATTTCCTTTAATTCAGATGGACATGGTTTAGTGACAAAAATATCAGAATTAAGTTCCTTGTGTAACTGCTTGTGCTGTTCTCAGATTGATTTTCAGCCTGGCCTCATTCACATACACTGTTGTATTACCTAATAAATCAGCTGACAAATGCCTGTGCATTTCAATATCAGATAAGATTACTGTCTGCTCTGGGCTTGCCAGAGGAATGATCTGATCTATGATCAATAGAGCTACTTGGTGCCATTATTCCTTCCTTAACATATCTCTCTGGAGGATCCAAAAGAGAAGAGAACTGTCTCTCTGGCTGCTCATCCATCATGGGGGCTTCTCTCAGCGGGTCTGATGCCTGCATGAAGTGGCGCATGAATAACTCATTCCAAAACAGCTGTCACTTACAGTTCGTGAAATCCTTCCATCTAGCTGCCTTTCAGGAGGCATTTAGCTGTATGCTCTACAAGCCACCACAGGTAGCGTTACTGCTTCTTGCGGGATGAGAGGCTCAAAATCATTTGCGGACCAAGGAGGAGAAGAGGGAAATGGAAAGCAAGCAAGAAGGCGGCGGCAGAGGTGAAGCAAGCACAGCATGGAAGAGAATAGTGGAAAGGGAGCACAAGTGGGAAAGAACGAGAGGGTCACAGAAGAGACACTTGAACATCTGTTTTCTCCCTAAAATGGCCACAGTTTGCTCTCCATCCTCATGGCAAAAGAGTGTGAGGAAAGTGACAGCAGCAAGGGGGAAGGGGCAGCCAGAAATAAAGCAGGGAAGCAGCTCTCACCCAGGAATGGAGCATTGCTTTATTCAGTAACACCATGGGGGGATAAAGTCATGAGCAGACAAGCCCAGAAAGAAATGAATGTAACCACGTGACATTTCGACAGGAGCACGACCCTCCGGCACATCATGCCACTATCTTAAAGACCTCAGCAGACACCGTCTCTCTGATTCTAGGCGCGCTCAGGGAAATGAACTAATGGAAAGACTGGTGCACAAAAGGGGCATCTTTCTAGTAGCTGGTTTCTTTTACCTGCGGTAGAGCTTGCACAACTGTGTCCAGTAACGCCCGCATTCCTGTCGCCATCTTCAGCAGCTTCAGCACTGGTACCAGAACCAAAACAAAAATGTCCCTCAGTACTGGGACTCAAGGGAGAGAAATCTGCTTCCAATATGCCAGGACAACTGGAAGGAGCACACCAGGCGGGTGTTCTGCTGCTCTCCTCCATTGTAAAACTGACCCACCAACCTCTCGCTCCTTCTCCAACTGGCCATTTTCCTTCCATGCCCCACCCCCACGGTCCCCCACATGGTCCCTTCCATTCGAACTCATCCCTCTGCATACTAATGACCCCTTCTCTCTCATTCCATGCCCACTCTGGTCTCTTCCATTCTATCCGTATACATCCTGCACACTGGCCCTCCCTTTCCCAACACCACACATCACCAATCTCTCCTACTCCAATTCCATATCCTTCTACACCTGCTTCATTCCCTCCTCCATCTCCTTTTTGCAAATACAGCTTTGCAAGTATTCGCCCACATCACTGAAAATCTGTCCTCTCCAGTGCAAATCGTATAGGCCCTTGGTCTTTTCTGTAAAAATTACAGCAATATTTGCATTACAATAGAAAAGAAGAAAGAATTTGTTTCTCACAAAATCTGCCAATCGTTTTGGTCCCTCTCACAAAGTGAAAGCCACTACTGCTTTCCTGGACAAAGGTGCATCTAAATGTCAAATTGAGGGCAATCAGGAGAAAGCCTAAAGGATTGTCTACATATAAAAATCAATCAGGAATAAGGTGGTGGATTAACTATTTATGATTAAACTCCATGTGTGGATGCTCTTATTCTGGAATAAAAGTGCTTTGTTCTGAATAAACGTAATCCGAAATGAATTAAGCTAATTCAGAATAAGGCACTCTTATTCCGGAATAAGAGCGTCCACACACAGAGTTAATCTAGAATAGCTATTCCAGAATAACTGCTCTTGTAATCAAGCCCTGAGTTTCTATGGCCATCCAAGATTAGATATGAGAAGCTAATTGGTCAAATGACATCACTGGCAGCCCTCAGTGCATTCTGTTCCACCTAGGGGTGTCTGTGCCCCACGTCTCCCTCCAGTGTCTCTCTCACCCCGGGCAATGCGCAGCACCCTCATGATGCGGATGATAGTGGGGTTGATGGGAAGAGCTGCATTGATTTCAATCTCCTCCAGCGTGATGCCCATGACTGATAGCAGCACAATGGCCAGGTCCAGCTGGTTCCACCTTAAAAAAAAAAAGGAGGAGGAAGAATGGAGCTTTCCGGTGTGACTGACAGGGGAATGTGAATTCATTATATTTTAAATATAAAGTAAAATAAAATCCTCCAAATCTGTGAATCGGAGGCCTCACTGTGACGGTTAGAGCCTAATATGACAGAATGTCATTTATTCTACTCCCTTCTACTCTGCTTCCTGGACCAATCAGCAGACTCCAACAAGAGGAATGGTTGGATAACTCTTATTAACAGGTCATTGCTCCAGTGTGTTTAAGGTGAAGCTAGTAAGATGTTTGCTACCTGGAAGAAGGAAGAAGTTGAGGCCCCCATGCTCTAGGATTCCACTGCAGATACAGATCCCTCCCCAAACTTCACTGCCTCACCGGACGACCTGTGTGCCCCACTGCTCACCGGTCTTTGAAGAATCGCCGCAGTCCAAACGCCACCAGCTTCAGAACTGCCTCCAGCACAAAGACTGTGGTGAACATGTAGTTGCAGTACTTCAGGGCAGTCTCAAGAGACTGTGGATGGAAAGAGAGGCTGAGAGAGGTGGAGAGTGAGAGGCATTAACTACAGACATGCTTGTGAAGTCACTGAGTTCTAGCCTGCTTGACTGGTCAGGAATGGTGGAGGCAGGAGGGAGCTGCCAAATCCTGGATTGCAACTACTTGAAGGTTGGCACAGACTTACCAAGGGCACTTCCATGCCAAGGGACTCTCAGAATACCTGCTGCTCTGCCCAGCCACGGCTCAGGAGAATGGGCAGGCCTGGGGCAGGGCGGTGGTGTGCAAAGGGTTAACAAAGCATCATCACCCAGTACCTCCGACATCAGCAGCATCAGGTTCATGGGACATCACCCGGGTGTTACGCTATAAATGGCTTCCATAAATCTACAGGGAATGCATCAGAGCAAATAACCTATTGCTATCTGCAGTAAGGGGAAACCACATGTCTCTGGTTGGGGACTAGGTGGGGGTTTAGCAAGCTTCCGCCCTCTGCTCTGATGCCCTGGTTCTCCCGTGTGAGGTCCCTGCTCTCCACCAACAGTGGCACCTACTAGGGAGGCCTGTGGGGGTGAATATTTCCCCCCCTCTCCCACGCCCTCTCCCAAAAAAGTTTTTAGACTTACTCAAAGTACCACAGGCTCTGGCCTGCTCACTTTTAAGCAGTGGCTCCATACTAAATCAGTATGGTGGCTGCTGGAGTAGTCGACTGTCGCTCCAGCTGTGGGGTCACAATATCATTGAAATTTGACCTGGGAGCCCCTTTGTACAGAGAAGGGATACTTCCTGGCTGAAGGAGACCTACCGGAGGGGGCGGGGACTGGAATTAGCCCTTCTCCAAAGAAATATCTGAATTGGTGCCACTGCCACCAGAGGGTTTCTATTAATTGTATGTAGCATGTCTACAGCACCTTTTATCTGGAAATCTAAAAGCACTTCGCAAGAACTGATTAGTGAAGCCTCACCATATGCCTGTGAGGAAATGGGTATGCTTATCCCTATTGCACAGATGAAGAAACTGAGGCACAGGGAAGCTAACTGAGTTGCTCAAGATGTGATGTGTGGGTGAGAAGGAATAAGGGATGCTAATTTTTGCAGAACAAATAGGGGATATAGGGAACCCTGTGAGGAATCCTGGGGGGACGAGGGGGCAGTTCAGGAACACAGGATAAACAGTAACAAAATTAAACAGCCACCAAGAAAGATAAGCTGGACCTAGAGGAAAAACTCGGCAGTGATTCTGAGCAACAATAGACAAGTCACAGCTCTGGTCACTTCTAATACAACCAGCTCCAGCTATGAAATCAGATTTGTCACCTCAGACCCCTCAGAAGTTTACCAAGGGCTTCATGGAGATGGAAAGGGGCTCCCTAGAACTGCATGCTTCTGGACAGACATAGCAGTGAGTGTCGTGCTTTCAGATAGAGGGAGAAAGCCCCCTTTCCAGCACACATTTCCCCCTTCCCGCATGTGTCTGTAACCCTGTCAACAAATATTGAGGATTTCCCAATCTCCCCTACCCCAAATATTTGATCTTTCTCAACCCTCAAGACCTTCTGTTGTGATCACCCTTTTCCAGCTGTGAGAATCTAGGCTGGACTCTCTTCAGACTCTGTCCACACTGCTTCTCTTGTGGAAGGAGGGTGGCTGAGTGAGGGCTCTCTTCAGCTATCCAAGGACTGGGTATGCCAGCTCCTGTAGCACTCCTAACTCACTCCACTGAGGTTCGGGGTTGGCTACTGAGAAACTGAAATCAGATCCATCTAGCAGTGCAAAGCACTAGCTCCCAGGGGCTGTATGCCACTCTCTGCTGGGACCCAAGGGAAACTACAAAGAGAAGCCAAGAGGCTAAACCTGGTCATCCACATGACAGTGGAAAGAAGTCCCTCTATCACCCTGACAGCTGAGTTAACTCTCACAGAATTTTGCATGACAGTTTTCACAGGGACCCTCCTCTACCATCTATCATGGTGGATCATAACATTGGCAGCTGTAGTGAAATTACACAATCAGTTGCTGGCTAATGTTTCGAGCAGGTGGGGTTGCCAGGATAAGGAGTGGGGAGGAGGCATTGCAGAGAGGATAGGTTTGAGGAAGACAGAAGTTAGAAAAGGCTACAGAATATATAGAGATTTCCTTTGTGTTGCAATTTAATCCCCTCTGCAAAGGCTGGGAGATGCTGCTCTTCCAAGTCAATCTCTAATGGCTGCTAAGTTTTACTTATAACCTAGTGACCCCTTATGTGTTTGATTGCTTGGAAGGGAAAGTGTCAAGTCTCTTTTGTTATGGAAAATGAGATGTGGAAAAGAGAGAGGGAGGTAGGGGCAGGGTTTGGTCCCTTGAACTCACTCACCACTGGCTGGTTGTAGTGCTCCAGGGACATGGTGACGACGTTGAGGCAGATGATGAAGGTGATGAAGATGTCCAAGTAGTGGCTGGTGCAGACCGAATGGATGAGGAGGCGGACAGAGCAGTAGGTGGCATAATACGGCAAGCGCTGCGCCTCTTCAATGGTAGGAGGGGGGAAGAGAGAGAGAAAAGATGGAATATAGAGGAGAGAGGGAAGAGAAACAAAGGAATAGGAAGGAAGGGGGGGAAGAATAGAAGCAACGCAAAGGCAGGGAGGGAGGGAGGGTGGGAGGGAGAGACAGAAACAGGAATGAAGAAGGAAGAAGCAGAGGAAACAGATAGAAAAAGGAGACAAAATAAAGAATGCAGAGAAAGAGAACAGAAATGGTGAGGAAAGAGGGCGTAAAAGGAAGGAGGAGGCAGGGAGAGACAAGAAAGGGAAGGTGGGAGCGATAGAAAGAATCTGTTAGTCCTATGTTTGTGGGAATGGCACTAAATCAGCATTTCATGCCTCAACAAGTTAAGATCACAAATGATAAAAAGGAGCAAATGGCTCTAAGAGACACCCAGAGGTGGCACCAGGGAGAGGAAAAACTGAAGAAAGGGAAGGAAGACGGAAGCCCAGGGGCTTGGAAAGGAGGAGAGTAATCAGCCAGGATCTCTGGGGTAAAGGTAGGAAGCAGCAGGGGTGATTGCTAGGGCCCAGGGTCAAGTGTGCATCTGTGATGTTTCTCTCATTGGAGCACAGGAAACAGACACGTGGGGACCATCACTGTGGGGGGACCCTCTTGGTTCCAAGGAAGCCTTGGAACCCAATGAGAGAAACTGCCACAGGAATAGAAAGGCCCAGGAACACAGCATGGATTTTTTCGTCTTCTCCTCTGCCTCATTTTGCACTACACAGGAAAGGATTAGCGCAGAGGTCCGCCCAACAGCACTGTCTGGTGCTGCAGCGCTCTCCAAAGGAGTGTCTAAATCCCTGAGGGCTGCAGTGTGTGTGTTCGGGTGGAGGTTCCCTGTTGATGAGCACATGTGTGCGCGCACACACACACACACATCTATGAATGTGTTATTTTCTAGAGGCAAGGTGTTAAGAAAACAGGCGCCTTTCTCAACACCCCCAGTTGCCATCAGGCACCCTGTCACCTCTTCCCTCTGTTGCCAGGATTCTGACAAGTTGGCTGGGGGTGTCAGGCCCGGTGGTGTGTACGGAAGCCCAGCAGCAGTGTCCCACCAAAAGGAGAGCAGTGCTGAGAGCATTGACATAGACGCTGTTATAGAGAAACTGATCAGTCCAAAAATAAAAGAAGAGGAGGAGGTTTTTCTCAGAAAACCTTGGCCTACGAACCAACCAAACACTTAGGCTGTGCCTTACTCCTGCGCTTCTTCTCCAGGCGCCTCAGGCGCTTCTCCTCCCGCCGGCGTGCCTCCTCTGCCTCCTGGTGCTGCCGGCACTTGTGGAAGTTCTCCACCACCACCCCCACAAACATGTTGAGTACGAAGAAGCTGACAATGAGGAGGAATGAGATGAAGTAAAGGAGCATCCAGGGATTGTTGTTGGTCACTGGCTGGAAAGAAAAGAAAAGAAAAGAAAAGCTGTGATTAGCTGACTGGGAGTCTGAGGTGAGGTGATGAAAATGAAGGAGAGCAGCAGGTTGTGATTGGCTGGACGTGGCAGGATTGTGAAAATGAGGGAGATCAACAGCTTGTGACTGGTTGGCTGGGAAAGGGTTATGAAAAGGAGGTAGGCGCAACAAATAGACTGGGTGTCTGAAAGTCAAGGACAAGCTTATAACAGTAATAATAATAATAATAAAGCACTGAGGATGCTGCACTTACAATTGCAATATAATCATAACAGATCAAATGGACAATTAAAACATCAGAGAATATGACAGACACTAAAGAGACCTGGAGAAAAGGTGTGTTGGGCTGAGGGTGAGTAAATTGCACCTCTAAGGTGCAATGGGGGAAACCCTGAAAGGTGAGGGGTGCCTGAAACCAGGTGTTAGTCAGGTTCCAGTAGAAAGGAGGGCTTGAGCTTCTAGGTTTTTCATCACTGAGCATTTTAAAAGACCAACAGCACTTCTAGTGCTGAGAACAGAGGGTAAGGGTAGTATCCTCATGGCCATTCAGTCCTCTGTCGCTGCAGCCTTCGCCAGGGGCCTGACCCTGCATTACTCAAGTCAATATGAGTTTTGGACACCATTGGGACTTAGCTGCAGGGACAGGGAATCCCAGTTTATAAGCAACTGTAGATCAGGTGGGTGCACCATTTCACGAAAGACATGGGCGACTGCTGCTGTGAAGATATCACAAGATACATAAGGACCCAGCCTGCACAACTTCCCCAGCTGAATAAAGGACAAGAACTACAATGAATGCCCACCTGGCTAATCACTTCCAAACTCTCCTTCCTTTGTATACAGAACCATGGCCCTGACCCACCAGTAATAATGAAAGTGAAGAGAAAGGGCTTGCAGATGGGAGAGGGTCAGAGCAATGTTACAAAATGCTATTGGGTGGAGAGGAAGTTCCAAAAGCTGGCTGAAATAGCATGCTTCCAACTTCCTGCCTGAAGGAGGTCTAGATGGGATGATCAGGAAGAGTCTATACCTGCTGGTCAACAGCCACAGCATCTAGTCCATTATACATAATATTGACCCAACCATCTTTGGAGGCCAGAACGAAGAGGGACATCAGGGCCTGGAACACAACAGAAACACGTCAGACACGGAGCATCTGTGTGTGGTGGAGTGTGGATTGTTCAGGTTTTAAGTTCTTAGGCACAAAACATAACTAAAACTCAAAGTGTCATCCTCCAAGTACTTGTCATCTGCATAACTACTAACAGATGGGAGAGGGAGGGGAGCTGCCAGCAGAGAGGGACCTTTATTCAAGCCTGCCCTTTGGAAGCACCAGAGTAAAAGGTTTCCCCTTGCCAGAGACAAGTGAACTCGGCAATGATTGTATCAGGCTGATGAATTAAAACACAGAAAACCCCAGCACGACATGTCTGCTGCTTATCTGTGAAAATTTATAAATGCCAGAGACATGGCAAAATCTACAAGAGCCATGGCAGAACTGGCCAACACAATCATAAAACACCCACTGGCCACCCCTGCCTTTGAGGAAGCCTTCCTACTTGCATTGCATGGGCCTCAGCTCAGAAACCAGAGAGCTTGGCTTGGCCCCTTGCCTTAGAAGGCAGCACTTCTCTGACTGGACTGGCAGGGAGGCTGCAGAGAGAAGGGAGGATTCTGCCAGTCCTGCAGACGTTTCCATGGTGGAGCCTAAGGGGACTGCATACACGCAGATTGCACAGTCACCATTGGCCCAACTCCCGGCAATGTAAACAGGGGTGTAAGCTGCTTGTGAAGGGCCTGATTCTCCTTTCACTGTTTTTTAATTGCCCTGATGTCAGCGAGTTAGCACCCTGTTCAGAGAATCAGGCCATAAGGGCTCAAAGCTGCAATCATTTCTATGCAATGCCAATGGAAGGTGCACCTGTGCAAGTGAAGGCAGGATTCACCCCTAAGCATGGGTGAGGAACCGGGTGTTACATGTTGAGGGAGCTCAGAGGCTAGCAAGAAGAGGCACTCCTAGGAGAGTGTAAGGAAAAGCAGCCCCCTGCCTCCCATCCCCTGGCTTCACGTGAGTTGCTTGAGCTGTTACATCCCCCTTTCCACCCCTTCAGCGTGGAAGCTGCATCCTTACATGAGTTACTCTGCTTTAACCCAGACACCCATGTCTAACCAGCATCCATCCCCCCACTCCCCGTTCACATGACTGCTGCCTCTGGCCCAGAGTGTGTTCTGGAACATTCCACCCTTCCCCTCGAGATGAGTGCATATAGCCTTGGCGGGAGAGACCCAGAGGGGCAAAGCACAGCCCAGGTTCACCTGAGAGGAGGTGGCTTGGAGGGTCCCGCACGTACCTGTCCAAGGTTGTCAAAGTTGTACTTTTGGTGTACCCACTTGTAATTGGCGGCCACACAGTCAGACCTGTTGGTGATGTTACGGATGTCAACCCCGAGGCAGTGGTAGAACTTCCCCTTGAAGAGCTATAAGATGGAAGTGACTTGGTCAGTGAGTCTCATTCAGACTTCCTCAGTGTCAGGGGACAAAGAGCAATAGGAAGTGCCTCAGAGTAGGAGTGAGACACAGAGCCTTTCACATCTCTGTCACTGACTATAATCTTGTCCTGGGTCAGCAATGACTGAAAGTCCTCCCACTCTGACAGCCATATGGTGGCCTGCTGGGGTTGGATTGGAACCAATGACCTAGAGATGAAATGCCCCATGCCCAATCCCCCCGAGCCATCCGCTCCCTCAGATGGCTGCTAAGTGTACTGAAGGGAAAAAGATCTCTTGTGAGAGCAAAGACCCAGAAAAATATCGCCTACTTCTCCTATACTTTTAAATAAAGGGACACTGATGCAGTTCTTCTGCCCCAGGCTCCTTTTCCATATGGAGGGTACTGGATTGCGCATTTGTACAGGCTCATCAGAACAGTCTGCATACAGACTAAGTATAGCACATTCTCTGAGATGGAAGTAACACCCACTCCAGCACTCCTCTGCAGCACAAGCCTAAAATAAGGAGGATTAACCTCCCCCTGCCTGCCCCCCCATCACATTGTGGGTGGATTTAGCGCTTGGAGTGAAAGGGAGAGAAAGAACTGCCTAGAGCCAGGCATCGCGCAGGCCCCTGTGCAGCTGCCCCAGCTGACACTGCTCTGTCAGTGCATCACAGTCATGACCTGCAGTATGCCTAGCTGCTACTCCACTCCTGGGCCTTCGCTACAGCTCTGCTAATGCCATGATCTGAATATCAGTCTCTACTGTTGAAAGACATCAGCACTGACCCCACCTGCCACTGCCAAAGGCTTAAGAATCATTATGACAAGAACAACACAAAGGAGGACAGAGCGGGGCAGAGGATCAGGCAGGTGTCCTGGGATGCCTGGCCCTCCTCCCAGACACAACTCCGTCTGCTTAACTGTGTCTGCATTACGCTTCCTACCTGGCAGTACAGTGTCGAGTGTGTTGTGGGTGCTTGATAGGCAACAACGACCCTACCTGCACACCCAGGATGCCAAAGATAATGAAGAAGGCACAGCAAATGAGGACAATGTTCCCAATGGGTTTGAGGGATGAGATGAGTGTCTCCACCACCAGCTTCAGGCCTGGGGCACGGCTGATGACCCTGGAAGGGATGGAGAGTGAGGGGGTGACACAGAGAGATGGCAGAGTTCTTTCTTCCCCTGTGCTTTCAGAATCAGACAACATTTGCATCCCAGATATCATGGTGCAGCTATCATCCAGAGGAGAGCGTGCTCTCCCCTAGGCCTGAACGCCGTGGGTTTGAGTCCCTCACAGCAGGACTTGGGCACGTTACCTAATGAGGATACTGCAGTGACTACCTTAGGGGCTGGAGAAGAAGCTGCACAATTAAGAGAAACATCCCTGTGGAGAGGACACTACACAACACTCTCATCCCTAGTAGGATGTTCCTTCAGCCCTTTTCTGATGCACAGCCCTGTCTCTCCATAAAGCATGTTCTAATACTGGCACTGTGTGGCAGCCATTCCTGGGTGGATAGAGAAAGGGACACAGTGAGAGAGAGGATGGAAGGCTAGGAATTTTCCCATGAGGTTCTCACCTGAGAGGACGTAGTGTGCGCAGCAGTCGGAGAACCCGGAGCACCCCCAAAATTTTAGCACCTCCAGCAGAGGCCACTGAGACCACAATGTCAATGAGGGACACAAAGACCAAGAAGCCATCTAGGATGTTCCAGCTGCTGCGGAGATAGGCCTGCTCCCCAAAATATAGGCCTAGAGAGACCACCTACAGGAGAGGAGAGGGGGGAGAGCATGGGGAGTTAAACTCTCCACCATCCAGAGGGGAAGATACTTAATAACTCAATAGCAACAGGTAAAGAAGCAATGAGGACCCATCTTTCACCCTTCTATTACACTCATCTCCTTTCTCAGAAAAGATCCACAGTCTGTGAAGTAAAAATGGAGATACGGATGGCACAGAAATCAAATGCTGGAGTGCGAATGTTCTGGAAAAAACAATAAAGACCCACCAAAGCCTTGATGAAGTCCTCTCCCCTCTCAAACTATATCTGCTCCATTCCCCCAAGCACTACCACACTGGAGGGAGATGGTGATGTTCAGAGGATATGACAAGGTGTGTGCAGTCAGAAGACAAGGGTGCTCATTCATGCTCTTCTGGTGACTTTATGTAAATCACTTAATCCAAATTTTTCAAACCCGAGTATGTAAAATTAAGCATCTAAATCCATATGCAGACATTTAAATAAGTGGTTTGCTTTCAGAGCTGTTGAACACCAGCAGATGCTACCGAAGTCAATGGAATCTGTGAATGCTCATCACCTCTGAAAACCAGGTCCTTTGTTTAGATGTCTAAAAGGTGTTTAATTTCATGCATCCAAATCTGAAAATGAGATTCAAACCCAATGGTTGGACATGCCCCTACCATGACAGAGTTCACAAGGTGTGGGTGGACCTCCTTGGAAGACTGACAGATGGATGGACTGTAGAGGATGGATGGATGAGTAGAAGGCAGATGTGTTGGGCTCGTGACACATGGGAAAAGGCTGACTGTCTCCAGGTGACTTACCTTTAGTGTCATCTCAGCTACGAAGATTGCTGTGAAAATGTAGTTGGATATGGTGAGAAAGATTCTCTCCTAGAAAGAACAGAAAAAAGCCCCTAAAACACTGAGAGACATTTCCACACTTCTGTGAGTTCACTAAATCCTTTGTTACGAACTTGACAAATTTCACTGTCTCTTGAAGGTGGGAGTGAGAGCACTGGCTACAGCCAAGGGCACATGCTGAACAACCTTCATCCCACCTGTCTCAGCTAATGCACCTCAGTCCTGACCTTCAGTGTTCCCTGCTACTCCAATCTTGCAACACCCACACAGCTCGCTAATGCACTGCAATAGTGATCTGCAGCATATGCTGCTAATCCAGTTATGGAGACTTTCATCACCTTGCAATGCAACACGATGCTGACTGGCAGCCCAGCCCTGTCACCCCACTCTTGGACCTCTCCTGAGCCCAGACTTCACCTAACTGTGGTGTCATTTGGCCATGTAGACTCAGCAGAGATGCTCAAAAAGCCATGTCAGCTGTGACCTCTCTTAAGAATGAATTGAGGAGAACCGAGAATATATTCAGCCACTGAAGCACACTAGCCTCTCCCAACCATGGCACTCAGATCCACATTCAAAGCCAATGCAGTAGCAGCACATTTGAATCCTGGCATGCCATTCCCACTGGGACACTGCTACATAGCCAAGTTACCACCCTCTTTTAGTTTCATGGTCCCTGGCTATTTGACTCCCATTGGCAAGCCACGTCCCAACCATGAGGCCTGGAGGGACCCTTCTGCCTTCTACGACAAAGGAAGCTACTCCTGAGAAAGAAGGATTATACTATTTTAAGGCCTTGAAAAGGAGGCAAGCAGGCCTTTTATTCTATACAGAGAAATCACAGAGGGGTGTGTGTGTGTTTGGGGGATGGGGGTTACTCTCCAGTGCTGGGGGCTATCCAGAGCCTATGCAATGCCCAGAGAATTAATGAACTTTGTCCACCACACCCATCCAGGGGTTATGTTCAGCTGAAAAAGGCCGAGGTCGCAAGTTTTCTCACCGTGCTCCGATGCTCGATCTGTGGTCTCTCCAGGGCAATGGTGATGCAGTTCAGGAAGATGAAGGCCAGAACAACGTAGTCAAAGAGCTTGTGAGCAATGATGGTTTGGCAGAGGATGCGGAACCTGCAAGAGAGTTCCAAAAGGATGCATGTGCTTGGGGTAAAATTAAATTTGGTATGGCAGGGGATGGGGAGAGAGGGAAGGGAGTAAGAGTTCTGCCTGAAATGTAACATTCTCTCATGTAAAATCAGCTGCCCTGTTGTGCAAGTTACCAGACTGGAAAGGAGATACGTTTGTTCAGGGAGGAATCATCTTTTTGTTCGGTGTTTCTACAGCACCTAGCACAACAGGGTCCTGCTCCATGACTCGGCTTACCTCAATGCAAGTAATAATAATTCTCTAAAGAGTTCCTCCTGAGAAACCACCTGTATTTGTAAGGACCTTATCCCCTAAGCTCTGTTTGTCTATCCTAGTTATTTCCACCACCACAGTACTTTTATTTCTTTCCCATCACAACACCTCAGTGAGGTAGGGCAGAGCTGTTATCCTCATTTTACAGATAGGAAAGCTGAGGCACAGGGAGGCTAAGTGACTTACCCAAAGTCACACAGGAAATCTGCAGTGGAGCAAGGAATTGAACCTTGGTCTCCCAAGCCCCAGAGACATGCCTAAAGCACCACACCATGCCACCCTTCCTCTCTAGGTTCTGCTCCCATGAGGTGATGATGAGTCACAATCTTTAACCCACTCCCCTCTCCCCCAATTTAGAATTTCTTATCATGCTATGCCTGTGCTGGGATTACCAGAGTGTTCTAGGCATCAAACTCCCTTGTGCTGCTGGCTGATGAGGAATCACTGCCATGAAAATAGATGACTAGTTCTATTCCTGTTAGGATATAGATATTCAGGCCTGTCTGCAAAGGCCTATACTTTAAGAATTTAGGTGTATTCTTATCACTTAGCTAGTTATAGAGGTATAAAAGAAAGAATCAAAAATCACTGTCTGTCTCTGTAATGGCCTTCTCTTACTGTGACAGGCTAAGGCCTTCAGCTAAGATGTAGTTAGGCAACCATAAGCTGGGAAGTGTATGGTCACATCCTCACATTCCAAACTAGTCACATTGAAATAAGGTGCTATTGGGCTATTAGGAATACAATTCTGTCCTTATATTCCTATCACCTCCAGAGAAAAGGAAGAGCCTAGAAGATGTAAAAGGAAACTTAGTCTGATCCCATCCTGTCTGGCGAGAACTCATTTATCAATAGACACAGCTGGAGAACCCTTATGTCTGTATAGAAGGGCCTGGTCCAACACTACGGCGTTAAATCGATTTTAACAGTGGTTAAATCGATTAACGCTGTACCCGTCCACACACAGGCCTCTTTAAACCTTTAAAGGGCTCTTTAAATCGATTTCTGTATTCCTACAGAACGAGAGTGAGTAACGCAAAAATCGATAGTACTACTTCGGAATACTGTTAGTGTGGACGGAAATCGACATCATTGGCCTCTGGGAGTATCCCACAGTGCACTACGATCCGCTCTGGACAGCATTCGAACTCGGACGCAGTGGGCAGGTAAACAGGAAAACCCCGCGAACTTTTGAATTATATTTCCTGTTGCCCAGCATGGAGCTCTGATCAGCACAGATGACATGCCAGTCACAAATCCAAAAAAGAGCTCCAGCAGGGACCGTATGGAGAACTGATCTGATTGCTGTATGGGAGACAAATCTGTTCTATCAGAGCTCCGTTACGGAAGACGAAATGCCAAAGCGTTGAAAAAAATCTCCAGGCTACCACAGTGCTGTGTTGAAAAGCGTACAGAAGCCAGAGACTCAAATGACGCTAATGGAGGGAGGGGTACTGAGGCTCCAGTATCCCACAGTCCACAGCATTCTCCGAAAACTATTTGCATTCTTGGCTGAGCTCCCAGTGCCTGTAGGTTCAAAACACATTGTCCAGCGTGGTCAGGGAATAGCTCCTCAGTTTACTCCCCCCCCACCACGTGAAGAAAGGGAAAGAATATCATTTCTTGATTCTTTCAATGTCCACCCTATGTCTTACTGAATGCTCTGGTAGATGCTATGCTGCAGCAGTGAAGCGCAGTATTCGCCTCCTCTCCCCTCTCCGGTGGCAGACAGTGCAGTAGGACTGGTAACGGTCCTTATGAACCCGAGCGCATGTTTGATAACGGTTCAATATCTAACATGTTGGCCTGAGATGAGGCCAGCCCGGGGGGGCGCCTGGCTAAAAACGAACAGGAATGATTCCTGTCACTCCCAGTAGATGTTACAGAACAGCTGTAACCACTTCATCATAACAACTGGGCTAAGCTTCAATCAGCCCCTCCCTTTCATGTTAAAGGAAAAGATTCGTACTGCCTGGACTATCATAGCAGCAGCATGCTGGTCCTCTCCCCTGCACTGATTAATGTTCTTCCTGGACTGTCATAGCACCGGGAAGGGCTGCCTCCGCCTCATTTATGTCACTAAAAACTCAGTGTTTCTTATTCCTGCATTCTTATAACTTCATGACACAATATGGGCGGGACACGCCACGGTAGCCCAGGAAGGTTGGGGAGGAGGAAGCAATGGGTGGAGTTGTTGCAGGGGGCACCCCCTGTGAATACTGACACGGAGCAGCTTGTGCTCTTCTGATACACTGGTCCTCAGTACACTTGCCCATATTCTAGGCAGGACTGACTCTATTTTTAGAAACCATAAAGGAGGATTGACTCGGGGAGTCATTCCCAGTTTGTTGCTTTGCGCCCCCGCCGATCTCAGCCAGGGGCACTCATAATAGCAGTAGACAGTACAAAGGGGAGAGATAACTGTCATCTCAATTGCCAGTTTACTCGGCAGTAGACGGTACAGAACGACTGGTAACCATCTCTGCTATCATGCAAAAGCAATGAATGGTGCTGTTGTAGTGCTGGAAGTAATCGCCTCTGTCGGCGGATCCAGTACACATACGGGTGACGTAAAGAAAAAAAAAGTGAACAGACTCCATGGTTGCCGTGCTTATGGCGTCTGCCAGGGCAATCCATGGAAAAGGCCGAAGGATTGTCTGCTGTTGTTTTCCCGGAGGAAGGAATGACTGATGACATTTACCCAGAACACCCACGACAACGATTCAACCAGAATTCCAAGGGGCGGGAGGACTGCGCGAACTATGGATGTCTATGAATAGCTACCCACAATGCCAAAGCCTCCCAGAAATCGACGCCTAGCCTCGGACCTGGACGCAACACCACCGAATTACGTGCCTAGTGGGCCACGTGAAATCGAATTTATATCTGTTTTTTATAAAAACGGTTTTAGGCTAATTCGAAATTACCCGTAGTGTAGACGTAGCCATAGTGTGAAAGTCCTCACTTCTGTATTGTTTTGTATGTTTATTTGGCATGGTCTCTGTTCGGGTTCTGTGATTGTTTCTATCTGCTGTATAATTAATTGTGTTGGGGTAAATCAATGAAGGGGTGGAATATAATTGGTGAAATAAACCATGTTACAAGATGTTAGGATTTGGTAGTTAATAGTAAAAATGATTGGTTAAGGAATACCTAAGCAAAAACTCGGCTTGCTATATAGTCTGAAGTCATCAGGAAGTGGGCGGGTGTGGAATTGGAACAGGGACTGGGGATGGAGGATATTAAAATCATGTCTTTGCTAAAGGGGGAAATGGGAACAGGGGATGGGAACAGGAACAGGGACACAGGCAAGGCTCTGTGGTGTCAGAGCTGGGAAGGAGGACACTAAGGAAGGAAACTGGAATCATGCTTGCTGGAAGTTCACCCCAATAAACATCGAATTGTTTGCGCCTTTGGACTTCAGGTATTGTTGCTCTCCGTTCATGCGAGGACCAGGGAAGTGAGAGGGTGAAGGAATAAGCCCCCTAACATTTGCCACAGGGAATTAGCCTTCCAGCTTCTCTAAAAGTCGCCAGAACCAATACAATAGGTAGGAGATCAGCACGTGCAGCCAAGATTCATCTTCCAACAGTTATGATGAACCCCTCTTGTCTCCATGAGCTGTTAATCGTGTGGTGCAGCATGCTGATACCTGGTGATAAACACTGTTTCCTCCTGGTGGAAGGAGGAGTTCTTCTAATATTTATTTTGTTAAGTGCAGTGAATACTAACTTTGCCTAAACAGTGTGGCAGGATTGCTAATAAGTCACCTTTATGGCCTCTAATGCAATGGGGCCCACTCTTGTGCCACCAGAGACATTGCCAATGGCACAGATTAGTTAATAATACATTCTTTATCTTTTTTGGTCAGCATTAGTATTCTCTGCCTTGCCTTAAGTTGCACTGAAGAAAAATGGAGCATTCCCCTGTAAGGAAAACAACAGTAACCTTTTAGGATTCCCCTTCTCTACCCCCACCTCAGGGACCAAACAAGAGTTGGGTGGAGAGGCTGTGACTGGAAGCAACAAAATCGTTCCCATCTTGAAAGTTTAAAGCTGCAGGCAGGGCCAGCTCTCGGAGTTTTGCTGCCCCAAGCAGCTGGAGAGGTGGGGGGGAGCTGCGATTGCGATCAGCGGGGCAATTCGGCGGCGGGTCCATCCCTCCGCCGAATTGCTGCCGAAGAGCTGAATGTGCCGCCCCTCTTCACTGGCCGCCCCAGGCACCTGCTTGCTGCGCTGGTGCCTGGAGCCGGCCCTGGCTGCAGGCTCAGCATCCAATCCACATATGAGGCTGCTGCAACAGGATTATACTAAACCACCCCTCCACTGACAATATTGGGACGAACCTGTTTTGTGGAGAAAAGAGGTAGATGGACCAATCCTCCCGTATCTCACACCAGTCTGGCTTGTAGACATCCATCATCTTCCGGATGCGGAAACACAGGCTCTGCATGACACAAGGGAATGGGTTGTCACTGGCCACCTCCCCACTTCACTGAGAAGTCCAATCTGTCTTTTTTCTTTAAACCTAAAATACCAGTAACTTGGATACATTACCTCCCCAGATCCTCCTCTCTCTGCTCTCTCTTCCCTGACCACAGATGAGGAAATGAGCTGATGTCATAGTCACAGGGGGAGCGATGAGGCAGGTGGAAAATTCATTGGGATGGCTATTCCATAAGACTGTTTTCCTCCCAGGAGGAAGAATATCAAGATTCACTTCTGACTCCTTAAAACTGAACCTGATGCTAGCCTGTACTCTGCTGTGGAACGCTGACACTGACGCTGCCCAGCATGCACTGGATCTTTGTACCAGCACTACCCACGAATCTCAGGAAAAGTGGAGTTAGAGTGCTGGGTCCACAGCCTAACCAATGAGCCTAAGGCATAATGGGCATCTAGTGGCATCTTTCCTCCTAAGTGAAGTCCTCCTAAGTGAAGTCATTTTATACAGTGAAAACTTCTGCTAAAATCTCCATTGCCCCTGACCCCACTGAAGTGTCACAGGAATCTCTTCAGTTCCGGGCACCGGAGCCTTGGAGGCTGGCTAAGAAGCAACACTCTGGTCTTCTTCTGCCTGAGGCTCTGAGAGGGAGCCCATAGGGATTCTACAATCTACTCTTGCCCTGAGCATGAACGTCTCCCAGGCTGGCATAACTCACCTCCCATCTCTTGTGATTGCTGTCCCCCTTGTAAGCCCTTGGTGCTCCTTTGGTGAAGCCCCCTGTACTCACATAGTCTATCTCCTCCTCATCCTCTCCACATTCCTTGCGGTTGTCCATCTTCGGGAAAATCTCCTTAGCGATATTGGGCATTTTGCCATTGCAGTCCTGGTGCTCGCTGGTGCCCAGAGCCACACCCAACTTCCTCACTGCCCTGTGACTGGATGGGACTGATGACGTCAGCTCCACCAGATCACAGGAATCTTTGGTGTCCAGAGAGAGTGTCCGCTGGTGATGAGGGGCCCTTCCCATTCCCTCTCGTTCTCTATCTGCCACCCTGTGCCTTTCCCCAGACAGCAGAGATTCATGCTCGGCAGACAGATGCTTGTGTTTTAGGCTGTGTCCCCGAGCCAGGCTGTTCCAGCTGGAGCGACGGCTCCCCCAGGTCCCGCTGCGGCCCCATGCACCATAATGAGAACTGCGAGAGCTAGACTGTAAGAGAGGGAGACAGCGATTCAGTGACTTGGGTCACAGGGAAGATGGGGCCTCAGCAGTTTAGATCAAAGACTCACCCTTTGGGCCCTAATACAAGATTACAAAGCCGTGCTCTCCCACTCCTTCAGGAGAGGCATTTTGTGAACTCAAAGGTGACCTCTAAATCTGGCATCAAATTAATTATTATTATTATTAATTAATAATTCTTAATTGGTCACTGTCATATTTATTTTATAGCCCCAGTTGTGTGCCAGGCACTTTACAGATAAGCTAAGTTAGAAAGCAAAGGGCTTGTGTAGTCATTTACGGCAGTGGAAAGTGGTACAAAATCAGGTAGGTAGCATTTTGCACTTGCTTTGCAGTGGTGCACAAGGAACAGGGTGATGGATAAACCCCGCCCATAGTCCTTGTCTCAAAGAGCTTACAATCTAAATGAGAGGAGAAAGCAAGAGATATGGGTTAAAGGGTCTCAGCCTAGTCCTCCCCATCACCAAATCCCAACACCAATTGTTACCAGCAGCCATCTCTGCTCAGGAAAAACAAAGGACTGGGATAGCAGGGTATGCCGCACATCAGGACTGAGGTGCACCAGTAAAGCTGTGTGTTGGTGGTTGAAGCGCTCAATGACTGAACTAACAGGAGTGCTAGAGGACAGGATCAAAGTGCACTGGCAGAACTGTGAGTGATGGTTGTCTGCAGGAATGAATAGGGGTGGCAGGCCTAGGACAGGAAAGGGTGCTGCAGGCACGGTTTTGATTTTCACCTGAACTAAGGGCCCCAGAAACTTCCCAAGGTCGAGGACCTGGTAGGTCTGATATTACCCATCCTTTCCTAATGGCAGAAGCTCCCCATGTGTTTTTTATGTTACTGAGGAGGCAGGGCACCATAATTCCATGCTCTGTGCTCCAGAACTACAGCGGAGGGCTAAGAGGTCAATGCATATTTCATTCTGGAGGGAAGACTACAGAGGAGATAACAAGGCAGTTGAATCCTACACCCATAGGATATAGTCATAGTGGAATATGGATTGAGAAATTGGAAATTGCAACCACCTCAGGCTAAATGGGGACAGGCAACAAGCTTCTGTAAGTTTCCAGTAGGGGTAGACCCCCGATGGAATTCCAAGATGGTGGCACTGAGACAATGGATCCCCTGGGTTTCAGAAGAAGTATGTTACTCGTGTGTCTACTCACTCACCAGTGACCTCTGGTCATAGGTCATTCTCCCAAGTGACATCACACTGCTCTTCCTGGAACCCAAGGCAATGAGAATCTGGTCTGGCTGCAGGGAATTCCGGGCAGAACTTGTGACCCCACTAGCTGCCACTGGCTGGTTGGAAGAAGGTAGGGAGGGGTCAAGGTGTCCATTTGGGGTCATGGGAATTGCACAGAGCCTGGGATCTGAGCAGAAAAACACAGAGAGAAAGAAAGAGAGAAAAAGACATTCCTTTCCCTTCTGCAGTTTCCTCCTGCACCATTCAGTGAATGTTTTAATGCTCAGTTTGTTTAGCCCTTTTAGAACCCAACACTGCTTCTTGGTGCTTTTTGGTTGTATAGAATGGGTTAGTCAGGACAGTGATGGACTTGAGACCATGGCCTCTCTCCCAAGCACCAGGTGCACTGATTCCTCAGAGTCCTTTGAACTACCTCTACCTCTCAATGGGCATACCTCTAGGATGTGAGGTGGGGTGCAGAAAAACAAAAGTGATGATGCAACTTGCCTTTCTCTCTACCCACCCCATAGCATCTTCTCTTCCTTGTCTCTTCTCCCTGCCCCTTTGGGCAATGCTGGCAGCATTCCCTCTCCTCTGGCTTTGGAGGGGGAAGGGTGTTTCATGCAACAGCTTTCACCTAGCTGAGTCCACTTGCTCAGCCTCCTTCGCTCTAATGGACCCAGAGCAGGGAGTGTGCTTACAAGAGAGCTCTGCTTAAGCCCAGGCAGAACCAGTGGCGAGTCGATCAGATAGCTTTCCCTGCAGACTCACGCTGCGAGGCTCTTGCCTGGGAGCACTTGAGGGAGACAGTGCCCTCATTGCTAGAATTAGGGGGCAGTCATCCACACATCTCAAACAAATGCTACGACTGTGGGACCAGCAGCCATTGAATATTTTAGGCATGTTCCTTGTGTTTCTCAGATCAGTTTGTTGGGCTGAGATACTGAGGGGCGGCTTGAGACTCATTGGGGTCCAGATCCACCAAAACTTTGTGGACTTCTTGGAAATCCTTTATCTTTCTTCAAATTCCCATGCACACACTCTTCCTCCCAGTCTGCTTTGAATTCTCACTGACTCACTGCTGCACTGGCTCCCTCACTGCTCATAGACCCTAAGGATCCAGCAAACCTGCTTTAATTTTCTCCTGCGGGGTGTCAAGGAGAGGCACAGATGGGAGAAAGAAGAGATCAAAATATTCTTAATAATGTGATATGCCGCTCTTTTCTATCAGATTCATAGATATTAAGGCCAGAAGGAAACATTTTGATCGCCTAGTCTGACCTCCTGTATAACACAGACCATCATAGGCGCCGACTTCCCTCTGCCCAGTGAGTGCATCCCCTCCAGTCCCGAAGCACCCATGCAGTTGGTGCCTATGCCAATGGTTAATTATCCTCACTCTTAGAAATGTGCCCCTTATTTCTAGTCTGAATTTGTCCACAGCTTCAGCTTCCACCCATTGGATCTCATTATGCCTTTTCCTGCTAGATTAAAGAGCCATCTACCATCAGAAATATTTTCCCTCTGTACACGCTTGTAGACCATGATCAAGTCACCTCTTAACCTTCTCTTGGATAAACTAAATCATGAGGCATGTTTTTTAGACCTCAAATCATTCTTGTAGCTCTTCTCTGAATCCTTTCCAATTTAAGTGTAGACACCAGAACTGGACACAGAATTCCAGCAATGGGCTCACCAATGCTGTATGCAGATGTAGTAATGCCTCCCTGCTCCTACTTGATGCAATATCTCCTACTTGCTTTGCTATCCAAGGATCATATTTGTTCTCTTAGCTACAGCATTACAGAGCTTTGCCATGGCTCTAATTTTTGCAAGTGACTGCAAGCTGACAATGACTTTAAAACAAAGAAAATTGCATAAAACTGCATTGCCATGAAAGTGCTTTAGGCAGGGCCAAAGCATTCTGGTCCCACCTTGGAAAGAGGAATGAGATTTTAGGGAGATTTGCACTTTACATTTTTCACCCAGCTGCTGGTAGGACACAAGAGCAAACGAGGTGGGAGGATCCACTGACCTGAGCCATCCCGGCTGTCCAGGAATTTGTCAAATTCCTCCATGTTCGATGAACTCTCATCTTCGTCCGAGTACGACCGGTTGGCATCACCCTGGAATGGAAAAATCAAAGCAAAGTTCTGTGATTCATGAGCCCCCCGGGGAAAGGATTCTGTTCCCTCTGATTGTCTATTGCCACAGATGATAGAGAAATCTCTGTGTGGTCTGCAAGTGCTTAGTTGCTGAACTCCTGGCCCATGGAGGGGGACTGAGTCACCTTTGCAGGATGCATAGGATGGGGTGGAAATTGTTAACCCCCTCCTCCATATCAGTGGAGGAAAGGGAATGTCATAAGTGGAATGTCATAACTTGAGATCCCCTCCTCGTCCCCTCAAGCCATCTCCCTCATCTGCACCTCATCTCCACGGAGTGGCCACTCACCTCAGCCTGGAAGCCCTCCACCAGGATAGCCACCAGCAGATTGAAGAGGACATAGTTGCCAAAGGTCATGAGGGCCACAAAGTAAAGGGATGCCCATGGTGAGGTGGAGGCCATGCCATTATACAGCACAACATTCCAGTCCTCCTGGGTCAGGATCTGCAAGACAGAAGAGAGGCAGCGTGAGCCCCCTAGAGCAAAGTGAGAGTGAAAGGGATTACAGAGGAAGGAGGCTGCATTAGCAGTGAGAGGAAAATCATCTGACCACCACACGCTTATTGCAGAGTGAGGCTCCCCATCTTCTCCCAGCATCCCACTCCAAGTGCCTAATGATTGCCATCTGTGAACACGGTCCATCTCTCTTGCTGTGCCCATGGCAATAGCTCAAGAGACCTCAGGCCAACGGGAAGAGACAAACACACACAAGCATAGTCTGCACGCTACAGCAACAACATTAAACACAGGAGGTGCCCCAACAGCTCTGACCTTTCTAACTACCACATCCTTCCATTGTCTTGTTGCTCTTTGGAGGTCGCAAAGATGTCAGCTGCTTGATTACAGTGTGCGTCTGTCGCTCCTCTCTCAGCATCGCAATCTGGAGCCTCATGGCTTGGTTTTTGAGTCACCAGGAATGAGTATAACATTCAATTGTACAAACCTACAACTAATTCCTGATCCAATTCACTTTGAGATCCCCCTCCAATCCCATTGTCTGGCCTGCCCATGGAAGCTGTGTTAACTCACCTGGAACACAGTGACGATGGCCCAGAGCAAGGAGTCAAAATTCTTCCGGTCAGGGACAGTGTCTCCGGTGTCTGTCCGGAGGCTGAATTTGCACCCAAAGATGTGCATTCCCAGGATGCTGTTGGGTGGGGAAGAGGAGACGGTGTCCAATTTAAATATCTCTGCCACCAAAATGAGCTTGTTAGAGCGGTTCCCCTTTTTTCTTTCACAATCCAACCTGCTGCCACTTGTCACCAGAGTAAGGGATATAAAAATATAGCTAACCCATCCAGACCTATCAATGAAGGAGGGCAAGACACTGATCAGCCTCATGGACCTTCTTCTTCCCCCTGCACCACCATAAGCAACAAGACCCCCAGCTTCTGGCTACTCCATCCAGTCCTGCCCCCTGCCCACTATCTCCACCATTCTCTCGTTCCATTGCCTGTCTCCACCCACTTCTAGCTTATCTGCATTGTGTGCTGTGAAATATTGCCAGGTGCTCCACACCACAATTCTGTAATAGTTAGTGGGGGTAGGGGAGGGAAGAGTCAGACTATCCCCTGAAGTGAACAGCAGTTCACTGACAGAATTCGCCCTTTCTCATGGAAATCCAGATCAGCACACTCCCTGGCTGGCAAAGTTTCTCCACCCCCCGCCAAGCCTCTACTTGTGAACACCTGAGGGCCAGATCCTCAGCTGATACAGTCAATTTACACCAGCTGAGGATCTGTCTCTGAGAACTAACCAAGTTCCTCTTGATGTCTAAAGTAAAGACTTGGGCAGGTTGAGTCACAAAGAGATTGGCACCAGGGTTTGTATATGCCCTGTGATGCCTCCTCAAATTGCTCTGAAGACAACACCTCCTCACCTGAATATAAAGATGAAGAGCATAAGGAGCATACAGAAGGTGGCCACATTGTCCATGGTCTTCATCAGCACCACCAGCTGGCGTCGCAGAGCAGGCATGAAACGCACGAGCTTCAGCACCCGCAGGAGGCGGAAAGTTCTCAGCACTGACAGCCCCCCATCTGACTGCCCAATGATCTCCCAGATGCTGTGGCCCAGAGATACAAAGGAGAAGAGAGAAAGTTGGACAAGGAGAGAAGCAGATGGAAAGGGACAAAGAGAGAGAGTAGTAGAAAAACAGGACAGAGGTGGTGAGAGGGGGAGAGAGAACTCTTTCACCAATGCAGCATCTGTGTGTGTAAAAGAGAGAATCTGTATGAACTGAGAGAGTGTAAAAGAGAGAATTCTGTGTGAATCAAGTGTGTGTTGGTAGGGAGTGAGTGAGAGTGCGTGTGTGTATGTGTGCACGTGTGTGCACAAAAATCTGTGTGTAAAAGAGAATCTGAATCAGGTGTGTGTATGCAGTGTACACTTTGTATGTATACGTCCGTAAAACTGCATTTCTTGCTGGGGACAATTGAAGTACTGCTCAGCTACTCAGGAGTTTCCAGATGCTGCATCATAAGGACCTAGGCTGGAAAGCTCCTTTCTAATACTTTGCACTTCTAAAGCATTTTTCATCCAAGTATCTCAGAATGCTTTACATGCACCAATTAATTAAGCCTCATAGACTTCTGATGTAGATAACTATTATTACCATCCCCATTTTACAGAGGGGGAAACTGAGACACAGAAAGGTTATGTGAATTGCCCAAGGTCAGTGAGTCAGTGTTTGAGCTTGGAATAAAATCTAGATCTCCTGATTCTTTGCCTTGTGCATTAGCCATGCTTTCTCTCATATTTTAACTGATTAAAAAGCTGAAGCAGGTATGGCACAACAACATAGTTCAGGCACTGATCTGCCTCTCTGTATCTGCACCTCAGCGTCCCCAGCCTGGTCTCCCTATTTTGGGGTCGTCACCTGATGATGACAATGATGCTGTCGAAGATGTTGTAGGGATTGCGGAGGTAATCAAAGAGGCCAAACGCAGCGAGTTTCAGGATCATCTCCAGGGCAAACATGCTGGTGAACACAACATTGCTGATCTCCAAGATGTTGGTCAGTTCTTCTGGCTGCAGTAGTAGCAGAAGCAAGGATCAGAATCAGGCAAGATCTGAAAACATCACCTCAGAACCAAAGGATACAATTCTCATATGGCACAGGGTTGTGCATGGATGGGAATCATGAGGGAAATGCTGATGACAGAGGAGACCAATGGTACCATCTTTGGACTTTTCTATACTTAAAATGCTACAGTGACACAGCTGTGCTACTTTGGCATCTCAGTGCAGACACTACGTATACTGACAGAAAGGTTTTCCCATCGTATAAGAACTCCACCTCCCTGAGAGGCAGCAGCTAGCTTGACAGAAGAATTTTTCAATCTACCTAGTACTGGAAGACTTAGGTCAGTTTAACTAAATGGCTCAAGGGTGTGGATTTTTCCACACTCCTCAGCGATGCAGTTATGATGACCTAATTTTCTAGTGTAGCCCAGACCTCAGTATTCTTTTTCTCCTTTGTGTTTACACAGTCCCTCTCCACCAAGTTCCCAACTCTACCTCCCAACCTTCTCCCTGCCCCCTTTCCTTTCTCTTTCCACACATCTGCCCTTTGGTCCCTTGTTTTCTCTCTTTTCTACCCCACTTTCCTCTCCCCCCTTCTCTCCCTCCTTTTCCTTGCCAGAATTCATTTGCTGGGCCTGCTCTGGCAATCTTTTCTCATACCTTCCTCTTTGCAGTGGTCTAAGTAATTACCCAGGGTAATGTCAGAGTGCATGAATAACGCATCAGCAACGAGAAGTAGCCTGTTAATGTCTAACAACAAGGGACAGAGAGAACAAGTGGGAATAAGAATCAGAGGGAAATGGACAATGAGGAAGAAAGAGGAAACTGGCGAGACAAAGGGAGAAATTCCCAAGAAACCAACAGGGCAAATGTGTCGATAAAAGGAAATAACTAGTTCAGTGCAGGATATTTGCATCTACTGAATCCGTGACCTTGCCACAGGTAATTCAGTTTCTTCCAGCCAAAGGGTGGTGTGTGTTGGAGAGAGAAAAAGAGAGAGAGAGCTTTAATGACTCAATCAGTTGAACAAGCCTGAGCAAATTCAATTACTCCTCCTTTTGTTTTCAGAATTAATGGATGTTTCTTTGCTGTGCTCACTTCTTGGAGGCCCCTCTGACAAGGCTGGGAAAGGGTCCAGCCTGTTTGCTCAGGAATGATTAAGTGGATGTTTTTATGGCTGAGGGCTGAGCTGACACCATTGATGACAGATTCTTTCCATCCTCTCTCAGAAACGGGGTGTGGGGGGGGGAAGGAGCCCTCCCCCCAGTTGATTATGATAGACTCACTTATATGTGTGGGTATTCTGGCTCCCCTCACTGGCTGAGTTGCAACTCCACTAGGCTAGCCAGCAAGGGGAATGGAAATAAACATAACAATGTCTAACACATTCCTGTCAGTAGGGGGCAGACTCTCTCTCCTCTGCTCTGTCGCAAGTACTTCAATGAGACTTTAATGGCATGACAAGCAACCAAAGTGTCACCAACATGAAAAGAAAGTCAGACTCCTCATGTATATGTCACTACAATCCATCCAGGGCCTGGTCTACACGTGAATAACATGGCTGAAGTCGACGTACTTAGATCAACTTACTGTGGTGTCTTCACCGCAATGAGTCGACTGCTGCTGCTCCCCCGTCGACTCTGCCTGTGCCTCTCTGTGTGGAGTACAGGAGTCGAGGGGAGAGCGCTCAGAGGTCGATTTATCGTGTCTAGACTAGATGCAATAAATTGACTCCCGCTGGATCGATTGCTGCCCGCCGATCTGGCAGTTAGTATAGACATACCCCAGGATAGGGTTTCATATATGAAGTCTGATTCCACCCACGCTTCCCTCCCTTCCATCCCTAAAGGAGCAGCTCCCCCAAGTCCAGTCCTAGAGGGAATTGACATGAGCTAGCCTAACACATTCTGTCCACCAGGGGGCAGCAGCATTCACTCTCTAGGGTGCACAGGTCCCCCCACACACACATCGGGTGTCCATCACAGATCCACTTGGATCAGTCGGTCATGTGACTAGCCTTTCTTCATGTGGGGCTGAGCTACCCATAAATGCCAGGTCATAACTCTGACATCACACAAAATTACTGACAGAGGGACTGCTGGCACCCCCTGGTGGTGATAAGAGAGGACAGGCACTTGTGAAATTAGGGGAGCCAATCAGAAATGGAGACGGGGACTCCATCTAGGCCTAAGCAAACTTTCTCCACTGAAGTCAGCACTGCCCCATGGTGCTCCATGTGGAAGAGACTCATTGACTCACCTTTTTTATTGACGATGACAATGGCAGGGTTACTGTCTTTTTAAAGGAAAGGTGCTTAAATTAAGAAAATAATGGGGTCTTCTCCCTTCCCCATAGGCTGTACCAGCAGTACACTGGGTGAAGGGGTGCTCACACACGCACACACACTAATCCAGTTCTGGTTCTTTCCCTCCTGCCTCCTCCCACGGGCTGCACCTAGAGTCCATTCCAGGAGGCACAAGAATCCAGCTCTAATTGTTCTTATCTCAAGTAAATGAATGGACTGGATCCCGCTCCCAAGTCACTGTACCCTCCATGTCATTTCTAACTGAGCTTTCATTCCAGTTACTGAAGCCAGCCCCCACCCCCAACCATATTCTTTATGAAAATATGCTTATGATATGAATATGACATAACAGATATACTTTATGCATGATGGCTCATATAAGATATCATTGGAAAGGTTGTCATTTACTAAAAGCGAATATCCAATTTGTATGCTTGTATCATTTCTGTATCTGAAGCTAGGAATATTGACTATGTATCTATATTTCAACGATGTTATTTTGGGTGACACCCCCTGCTAACACTTCAGGTATAACAATGAAAAAGCTGGACAGTGCTGATGGCCCATCAGCAAGAGACAATGGACTGTAAAGGAGCTTAGTCTTCCTGTGAACCTGTGGGCCAGCCTGTGAAGAATGGCTAGAGGGGCCTTACGGAGTCATGTGACCATGTCACCTGATACTGGAACCCATCTCGAATTCTGTACTTTTCCACAAGAAGCTGGGGATGGAGGGGTCAAACTAGGACTCCTGCTTTATGCAAATCCTATTTAAGGGCGGGGAGTGAAGTAATCCAGGTCATCAGTTCTCCCCTGCTGCCCTGTCCAAGATGACTGCTGGAAACATCTAAAACTGAACTGGGAGAAAGAACTGGACCCAGGCTGGAAGAGCGTCTGGTCCGTGAAGAAGATTATTAGAACCACATTTAGGGTGAGAACTTACATGTAAGCAGCTCCTTTAGTGTATTATGCTTAGTTTGCATGCTCTGTTTTATTTTCTTAGTAATCTACCTTGTTCTGTCTGCTATCCCCTTGACTACTTAAAATACATCTGTTACAGTCAGGGCTGGTGCAACCATTTAGGCGAACTAGGCGGTCGCCTAGGGTGCCAAGATTTGGGGGCGCCAAAAAGTGACGCCCCCCCCAAAATTTTTTAAATGGTTGCAGCCACTGCTGCTGGAGGGGCTGAGCTGCCGGCAGCAGCAGCTGCCTGCCGCCGGCACGCAAGTTCCCCTCGGGTCAGGGCGCCGCGCGTCAGCGCGCCCTGAGGTCAGCGAGCCACCGCGCAGCCAGCAGCCAGGGCACCCCCTCCGGGTCAGGGAGCCGCCGCCGCAGCCCGGCAGCCCAGGGCGCCCCTCGCCCTGGGTCCAGCGAGCCGCCGCCGCAGCCCAGCAGCCCAGGGCGCCCCCACCCCGGGGTCAGGGACCGCCGCCCCGCGACCCAGCAGCCCAGGGTGCCCTCCCCCTGGGGCAGGGAGCCGCGGCTCCAGTGGACCTGCCCAGGCATGCCTGCGGCAGCTCCGCTGGAGCTGCGAGACCCGCGCGCAGCAGGGGCGCGAAATGTCCCGGCACCTAGGGGCGCCCAAACCCTAGTGCCGTCCTGTTTAACAGTTAATACATTTTTTCTGGTTGTATAAAATAACCCACGTTTCTGTGATCTTCTAAGGGGGGGTGAGGGAGTTGTGCAATATCTTCCTCCACATTGAAGAAGGAAAAGGAAAATTTCATATAATTTGGGTATTTTTTTTTACTCCAAGCGTGGGGTGGACAATTAGGGGCTGTGGCAAGCCCGTTAAATGAGCCTTCCCAGGAGCGCACCTCTGTCTCTCTGATTAGCTGGGTGTGGGCCCTGCCTTGGATCTGTGCTGGAAAAAGGGCTGGGGAGCAAGACTAGATAAAAGGGGGCCCAGGCTGGCAGAACAGTGCTGATCAGTGGGCATCCCCACACCAGGTGACCATCCAGGGGGTGCAGCCCGTCGTAACCGTACCTCCATGGTCCTTTTCTAACTGAGCTTTCATTCCAGTTACTGAATCAGCCAAACCCACACATCTGCTTGTTGCCTGTACTGCATTTGACACATGCTGACCAAACCATTCTTCACTCACCCTTTCTCTTTCAGCAACTCTACCTTTCCCCTTCATTCACTAGGACCTGCTTTGATTTCATTCTGGCTGGGGAAGGGGGAATTTGCAGGCTGCCCCATGCAGCAAATTTTATATACACTGCCAGTTTCTCTAAAATCAAAATAAAAGGGGGGGAGACTTCCAATTTCCATCATTCACTTTGAATAACAAAACAGCTTCCTGAAAAAACTATGGAGGAGAGAGAGAGAGAGAGCAGCGAGGACAGAGATGAAGATAACCTCAAGCCAGGCAGTAATGACACTAGCAGGGGATGAGAGGCCCATATGCTAACAGAGAACCAATTCAGCATGAATCAATGATTATGTCAGTGAGATGAGAATGTAAAAAGATGACTGGTATAATGGTGATTAGCTTTCTCTCTGCTTGTCCATGCATCGCTCGCTCACTGTCTTGTAGGCGCAACTGATGTTTTAAAAGTCCTGGTTGCATCTTCTAGGTAAAAGGTCACTTGTTCTCTCCCGCCCTCCTCCCCTCCTGACATTTGTTTCTCTAATCAAGCCCACACCTGTTAATCTTTTTCTAATGGGCATCATTCACCTCCTTCCCCAAACATTCTCCAGAGAGACGGTCAGGAAGGGGGAAGGGAAAGAGGTGGGTGGGAATAGAAGGTCAGATAAGGGAGAAAGGAACGAGGAAAAAACAAACACGTTCCATACCACCAAAAAAGGAAGAGGAGTAGAGTGAAGGATAGAGACGAAAAGAGACGATGACAGAAAAGAAGAGAAGAGAGATACAGAGAAAGATTAACGAAGAAGTGGAAAGAAAAAAAGAAAAGGCGATAAGGGAGGGAGAGGAGCCAGCTGATCATTAGGCCTGAGGCAACACACTCCAAGAACAAAGGCAGACCTGCATTGCAGCTTTTCTGGAGAGAGAGATAATTAGCCAGAGTGAAAAGAACCATGTAGCGTGGCAGCCCAAGTGCTGTTGGTGGGGCTAGAGGCCCCCATACTCTAGGCCTTGGCTACAACTGGAGAGTTGCAGCGTGGTAGTGGCTTTACAGCGCGCAACTTACTCCGCCGTCCCACTGGCAAGGACATACCGGCACTGTATCTCTCTACAGCAGCTGGTTGTACTTGCACTGGACGAGAGGAATAAACGGGAACAGCGCTGTGCTTGCAGTGCCAGTTGTAAACAAGCAATTAACCCTACCTACGCTGTAACTGACCCTTTCCAGCTATTTCCATATGCTTTTAACTAAAGAATTCTCTTTGGATGGCTACATTTTCAGCTTACAGCATGGAGTTACAGCTGTCTTGCGTAAGCTGTGTAGGAAAGCGCTGCAGCGTTGCACACATTTGCAGCCATTTGCAGCCGCTGTTGGGAGTGGCTGAACAGGCATTCTGGGATACCTCCGAATACCTCTGGAGGCCAATTACAGCGCTTTTGGTGGCCACATTGGTGGAGCAGCGCTGCATCACCAGCTCTGCAATCGTTATACCCCAGGCAGAGCAGGAGTACAGCCAGCGCTGCAGCCAGGGAGATGCAGCGCTGTATGTGCCTTGCAAGTGTGGACGATGAGTAAGTTGCAGCGCTGTAAACTCACCACCAGCACTGCAACTCTCCAGTGTAGCCAAGCCCTTTGCTTTGTTGTGAACTCGTGGCTCCCGGAGCTGCTTATCTAAAAAACAAAGACAGCTACTGTTTGCTCGAGCAGAGGCAGGCAGGGAATGTCCACAGCTAGTGTTTGCTTGAGGAGAGAAACAGCACGGCGGGCGGGGGGGGAAGGGAGGGAGTCCGTCGGAGAAGCTGCTTATCTGGTCTGAAGGCTATTTGCATTTAAGAGTGAATGAGAGAGGGGTGGGGGAAGTGGTCGGAATTTGCAAGGCAGGGTGCTGACACAGAGTCGGCTCCAAAAATCCACTCTCTCTCCCCCATGCTCCCTGTCACACTCCACCCCACCCCCCTCTTTTGAAAAGCAGGTTGCAGCACTTGAACATTGGGATAGTTGCCCATAATGCACCACTCCCAACACCGCTGCAAATGTGGTCACACTGCAGCGCTGGTAGCTGTCAGTGTGGCCACACTGCAGAGCTTTCCCTACACAGCTGTAGGGAGATAGGTTTAACTCCCAGCGCTGTACAGCTGCAAGTGTAGCCAAACCCTAAGAGAGTTTCCAACACATCTGGGACTAGCAATACCATCATGGGTTTTCAGCTTAAATGTGACTGACAGCGGACACAGCTGATGGCTGGGGCAGTGTGTGTGTGCGGGGGGATTGGGAGATGGGGCTTCTCTCTAGCAGAGGAAGGGTAATCTTGATGGAGGGGGGAGACTGAAAGGAAGCCAATCAATCTCCTTCCGGCTGCTCCCACACAAGTAACCACAACCAACTGGTTAACACAGGGTTGCAGAAAACTGCTTTGGATCAAATAAATAGCAGCCCACCATTTTTTCCCCACTACTTTTTGGGCGGGTTAACAAAAACATAGTTCCACTTTCCTTTTTGAGCCATTTCCAGGCTTCCTGGCTCTTTCCAGAGTCAGAAAAACTCACAAAGCCATGAGGAAAGGTGTGCAATTCACCATCTCCTGCCTAGCCAAAAGCAGGGAGTATCAGAAATCTCCCCAGCACAGAAGCCTGTTTTCTCTGTCTCACATACACAATTGCCAGCTCATAGAATGCACAAGTCTCACGCATGAACACTGGGGAGAAACACTTAAACTGAACTTTTCCTAGGTATGGAGTGTTGGGGCCCGAGTAGGGGAAGGGGAAGGAAGCAGTCAGATGTGAATTGGGGAGTCATGGTTCGGGCAACTTTTTCTTGTACCAGAACTAGTTTGTCTATCCTGAATCTGGATTTCTTTCCAAATCCATGAAACTATCTGATTCAGATTCCCATAGTAGTGAACCCTCTTTCCCTACTAGGATTAAGCAGATGTGTGAAACAATGTAGTCCACTTCTATGCTGGGGGAAGCTGATTTCATTTGGAGCCCCCCCTTAATGATCAGATGATGGAGCTGGGATGAAGGAGAGCAGCTGTTTGGTCTTCACTTCCCCACCACCACCCACCTACCCTTCCTTCCTTGAACAGAGGAATTGCTATCCTGGATAAGACCCTAGGGTCCATCTAGTTCAATATTCTCTCTCTGACTGGGGCCAGCACTAGATGCTTCAGAAGGAGGTGCAAGAACACCTGTAATATATCAGATGACCTGTCCATACAGGGAATTTCTTCCCCCAGGTCTAAATTGGCAACTATGCAGAAATCTTACTGGGGTGACTCCCCGTGGGATCATAAGACCAGCCCCATATATCAGTACTCGGATATCAGGGTGATAAGTACGTTATAAATATAATAGAGAGATTTTTCTAGTTTGCTCATATTTGTAAATGACATCAAAGTAACCCAACAGTAACTGGAGAATCATAGAAATTAGAGATAGAAAACACTGATTTGGTCACATGTAGTCCAGTCTCCATCCCACATCCAATTCAGGACTTCACAATTCTTTGTCTCACTCCATTTTTAGACAGTTTAGATGATGGGGTCTATATCAGTACCCTGGGCAGATCAGTTAATAGTCTAATAAATCTCACTTCAGGAAGGTATTAATAGTATTTATTATTTATATTATGGTAACCCCCAGAGGCCACAGTGAAGACCCCATTGTGCTGCGTGCTGTGCCGATACACAGGAAGATACGGCCCTGATTGGTGTTTACACCCTTTGAACAATTGTGGCTAGTGATCATGTTGTCCTGTGCCTCACCCCTTAGTCATACTTTAGCTAAGTGATACAGATTTAGCTCTTTTAATCTTTTCTCATGATTCAGTCCCTCCAGTCTGCTAGTAATTTGTATTTCTCGCCTCTGAGCTCCCTGCAGCTCAACAGCATTTTTCTGGTACTGAGGTGCCCAGAGCAGTTTTTACTCTGGGATCAAACTGTGGCTACTCCTACACCTATCAGAGACTGGCTAGGGTAGGAAACACAGTCTAGTGGCTAGGGTATTGGATGAGGACGGAGGAGCCTTGGAGATCAATTCATGGCTCAGCCAGAGACTTTCTGTGTGGCTTTGGACAGGGCACTTAATCTACCCTGTGCCTCAGTTCCCCATCTGTAAGGGGATGATAACCCTTCTCTACCTCACAGGGGTGCTGTTAGGATAAAATCCATTAATGACTGGGAGGTGCTTGGGGACCTCTAGTGATGACAGCTATACACATACCTAGATAGATAGTTGCTTTCCATGTCATGATCCACCTGTTAATTGATGCTGCCAGACCTACAGAGGAGCTCAGGACCCTCAGGGAATGGAAAGATTCTTGGTTGTAGTAACCACAAAACTCACCAGCTTTCCTCAGTCGTTCTCCAGAGATAGACTGTGCTTGTGCATCTCTTAATTAAGCTGGAAAGTCTAGCTAGCTGATGGATTTGAATTCAGATGCTGGTGAAGTCTCTGTGACACCCCTAGAGAGCACATTAAACTAAACCAAACAGACTAAGGATTCAGTCAGCTAATGAAGAGAGAAATGAGGGAGAAAGATGGGGGAGTGGAAAAGACAAGAGAAAAGGGAGGGTAAAGGAGACAAGGAGAGAAAGAAAAGTTGGGGATGAAACAGATCAGGGGGGAT
Source organism: Chelonoidis abingdonii (assembly GCF_003597395.2). Taxonomy (NCBI): domain Eukaryota; kingdom Metazoa; phylum Chordata; order Testudines; family Testudinidae; genus Chelonoidis; species Chelonoidis abingdonii. The sequence continues at coordinate 98,345,712 of NC_133769.1, forward strand.
AAGCAGAAGGAACAAAAGAAGATGAAAGAAAAAAAGATGGCCACGGCCAACATGACTGAGTGCAGAAACAGGCACAGGATAGCCCCTGCATGGTCCTTACTCCATCTCAAACCCATGACGGGACCCCATGCGCTATCACATGTCCAAATTGTTTTCTCTCCACCTCTGCTAGGTTGTAAGCTCTCGGGGCAAGGTCTATGTCTCCTTAAGAGATTTATGCAACATCGAGTGCACAGTTGGCACTCAATAAACAATAACAACATGAGGGAGAGGAGAGATTTAATGTCAAGAGGAAGTGACCCAAGAGCCTCTCCTCAGGTCCTCACTGGGTCATTCAACTTTGGATGCTGCCCAAGGAGACTCACCACTGGATGCAGCTCAGGTCTAGACCATGTGATTTGGCAGGCCCATGCTGCCTGATTCTACCCCAGGCAACCCACAGTGCTAGAGCCCCTCACCCCCTCCATTCTAAGTTGCTGGATATTATTGTGGCCAATAGGGTTTAAGGTGCCCACTTCCCCACAAGGGTGTGTTACCTGTTCATGGTGCTCAATGCCCATGCTGATGGTGTTTACTAGGATGGCTATCATGATCCCACGGTTGAAGTACTTGCTGTCCACAATCCCCCTTAGTTTGACCCTCATTTCTCGCCACAGTTCACCACAGAGCCTCAGCCATCCGCCCTCTTCCCCCTCCTCTTCCTCCTTCTCCAGATCTGTGGCACCTTCGCTTCCTCTTCTTCTTTCTCTTTGCTCTTCACTGGCCTCTCCTTCCTCCTGGTCCGAATCAGCACTATCCAGGATGGAGAGCCTCCGGGCTGCCTCACACTGCACTCTGTGACATCTGGGGCAGTTGTTGGGGTCAGAGGTCAGGGTCACAGCAATGGGCTGGATGAGGGCATGAGGAGTGTATTCGAGTGAGTTGTGTTTCTGGCAATGCCCTGGGGAAAGAAATCATTACAGTTAAAGTAACAGGGCTCAATTTTCAAATAAGGCATACAAATCAGTGCACCACTTGGATGCTTAAATAGCAAGAAGGCACCAAAAGTGGAAAGCCAGGCTTTTTAACCGTGAGGTTGATTAAAGACTGGAACAGCTTATCAAGGGAAGTGGTAAATTCATCATCATTTGGAGTCTTTAAATTGAGATTGGATGCCTCTGTAAAACATACACTGTAGTTCAGCCACAAGTGATTAGGCTCATCACAATTCACTCACACTGTAGGGAAGAATTATTTCCTTCACTGCATGAATCAGTGGGTGAAATTCTGTGACCTGTGTCACACAGGAGATTGGATGAAATGATCACAATGGTCCCTTCTGGCCTTAAAGTCAATGAGAGCATATGGAGTGCCTAAAGGCAGAACTGGGCCCCCTGATTTAGGAACTCACTTTTTGACAGCATCTTAAAGAGCCAGAAGAGTGACTTTGAAAATGGCATTTCTTTATACAGTGACTCCTCACTTAAAGTCATTCTAGTTAACGTTATTTTGTTGCTGATCAATTAGAGAACATGCTTCTTTAAAGTTGCACAATGCTCCCTTCTAAGTTGTTTGGCAGCTGCCTGCTTGTCCACTGCTTGCAGAAAGAGCAGTCCTTTGGAGCTAGCTGGTGGGGGCTTGGAACCAGGGTGGACAGGCAGTCCACCTATAAGCTCCCCACTCCCCTAGGTTCCCTGTGCAGCAGCTGCCCAGCAGGCTAGCAGTTGCCAGCAGTTCAGCTGTCCCTCCCGCAACTACCGTGTGCTGCTCCTGCCCTCTGCCTTGGAGCTGCTCCCGAGAGCCTCCTGCTTGCTGTGCGGTGGGGGTGTGGGAGAGGGGGGGCTAATGTCAGGGTGTCCCCCTCCTCCCGCTCCTGCCCCTCGCTCCTTTACCCCATCTCCGCAGAGCAGGGGGAGGGCACGACAGGGCTCAGGATGGAGGGTACTTGCTGGCAGCAGCTGTTGTCTCAACTTGCTGATCTACTTAAAAAGACAGTGAACTAAGAATGGGGTCAGCATACTTAAAGGGGTAATGCATATCTCTCTCACTCACACACAGTGTGTCTCTGTCTGCCATGCTGTCTCCCCTCCCTCCCTTCGTGCTGCTTTGTAGAGTGTGAGGCTACATTAACAATGTGTTAACCCTTGAGAGCTCAGCCCAGTGCTAGTTCATCATTTAGCAGTAGGGCATTCCCTGGGAAATATCCCACCCTCTTCCATCCTCTGACTCCACCACCTCACACAATCATCATTGCTGTGTACAGTGTTGTTTGTTTAAAACTTATACTCTGTGTGTGTGTATATATAGTCTTTTGCCTGGTGAAAAAAATTTCCCTGGAACCTAACCCCCCCATCTATTTACATTAATTCTTATGGGGAAATTGGATTCGCTTAACATCATTTCGCTTAAAGTCGCATTATTCAGGAACATAACTACAACGTTAAACGAGGAGTTACTGTACACGACACTGTGTGTATGAGATCAGATTTGTTGGCTTTAGTGACCTAACAAAGTTTTTATTCCTTTTTCCTCCTGTTAGTTCTGGAGAGCCAACATAGCTACGCAAGAGTGAGTCAGAGTCCAGTGGTACAACAAATTGCCAGTTGCAGAAACTTTATTATTGGTGAACAGGCGCAAAAGTGGAAGGCTGAGCCTGCAGGGCTGGCAGTTAGAAATTCTATCTGTTCACTCATAAAGTGAATTCACTTGATACAGAAGCCTTTGAGACAATTAACATAGAACCCATAAAGCCATATTTATTGTCACTCTTCAGACTAGAACTGCAATTTAAATTATACAATTGTAGCTCACGTCTAATTTTACGTATTCAAAAAATGTTTCCACTGGCCCTTCAAAAATTACGCTGTCCCCTCCCCCCACCCCAATTCTGCCAATACGCCTCAAAACTGTGTACTTCAGCATTTCTTTCTATTCTGGTCCTCGGACACCCCCCATCACTGCACTGCAAAAGCACCTCAACCCTGATCTGCAGTATCTTTGTTCCTTAATCTTGAGGTCCCACAGGGTCTGCTTAAGCAGCTCAATTCCCCTCTCTCCCACTCTGCTAATGCATTTAATCCAATTTGCAATACCCTCTGCTATTCCAGATCTGGAACCCTTTACAAGAACCTGTTGATACCTCCCAATCCTACCATTCAGCAGCCCCTGGAATGCTAGATCTGGCTTTCCCACACAATTCCTGCCAGCAACACGTATTGCTATTCCGATGCATTGCCTGCCTCCCCCATGCTCCTGTCCAACTCCTAGTGCCTAATATTAATTCTGAACTGATACAAACGTTTTTTTTTCTCCTGCTGATAATAGCCCACCTTAACTGTTTACTCTTTTTATAGTTAGTATGGCAACACCCATTTTTTCATGTCCTCTGTGTATATATATCTTCCTACTGCATTTTCCACTGCTTGCATCCGATGAAGTGGGATTTAGCCCATGAAAGCTTATGCTCAAATAAATTTGTTAGTCTCTAAGGTGCCACAAGTACTCCTGTTCTTTTTGCGGATACAGACCCTAACATGGCTACCATTCTGAAACTTCTACTGACATTCCCAGCTTTGCCCTTGGGATTCTTACTATAGCGTCTCTGTCCTTTCCCATTCACATCAAGCTTGGCACTGCCTGGCTCCATCCGGCCCTGGCGTCGGTCCTGCAGGCTGTTGTAGAGGCTAAGTGTGCGACGCTTGGCTTTGCGCACGATGTGGCAGACATACTGGAAGATCTCCTCGTAGCAGTCTCCTGGTTCAGTGTAGCTGGCTACGGTGCTGGAGGACAAGTACCGCGCTCGCTGTTCCTGCATCAGCTGGTGCTCCCGTTGCTTGGTCTCAGAGAACTGAGTGGCTATGACCACCAGACACAGGTTGATCATGAAGAAAGAGCCCACCTACAATCAATGAAGGAAGAGGAAAAAAGTGAGAGAGGGAGGGAGAGAAAAATCATGGGGCAAAGAGAAAGAAAGGAGGGAAAAGAAAGGGGAAGGGGAAAATAAAACAGGACAAAGAGAGAAGGAAAAAATAGAGCTAGGTGAGATTCTGCACAAGAAGGTGGGTCCTCAAAAGAAACCTTGCCTGGCTCACCTTTTTTCTAAGTACAACTCCCTTGATGTGATTTTCACTATGTGGCTCAGTGGCTTGCGCAGTGGGCTGGGAGTCAGGAGATTTGGGCTCTATGCTCGACTCTGCCACTGATTTGCTGTGTGACCTTGGGCAAGTCACTTAAAGATGACCTGCAAAGGCTTTTATAAAAATTGGACTTTTGTTCCAAGCTTTCTTCTTTTTGACGTATAAAAGAAGTGTTTTGGTTTCTTTTCCTTTCTTGATTTTTACTTTAGGAAAATTGGGAATGTCATCCCTGCTCTTCCCTAGTACTTCTGGAGGACTTGTTGGCAGTCTCAGAGCATATTTGATCCTAACTCTCTCATTTTAATTGAAAGTATGGGGATGTTGAATCTTTAACAAAGATGGCTCTTCTCCAAAATGTTAACTAGGCACTGAAGTCAAATAGATATTTACAAAAAACAAATAAAAAACAAAGAGCATTAAACAGTCTGACCAAAAATCCCTTCTTTGCTCAACTTTCACTCTCTTGGCTCTTGTGATGTCCTACTTTCATTAGTCCCCGAATCATGAGAGTCTTCCAGTCTAGACAGGCTCTCAATTGCTAATGTAAAAACAAGCAGAACTCTTCATTTTTTAAATAAAATGTTTCAGGCCTTCATTATCCATTCTGCAAAAGCCAAAAAAGGCATTTTTTTCATTTGCAGATCTCCTTTAATCTAGCTATGCCTCAGTTTTCCCATTCCTAAAATGGAGACAATAATGCTGAATGATTGGAGATGTATGGATAAAAATCACAATATCAGTTTTAAATATCTCCATTGTGGGATCAATCTGAATCTCCATAATGGGATCAATACTTTACTGCAGGGATGGGGATAAAAATTCAACAGGAATGCAAATCCAGTCCACACTAGGACTTTTAACCACTCGTTTTGAACACTGTTCCAACATGGTTGGGACCTCCTCTCCAAAGAGTTGTGAACTGTGATATGTCAGTGCTAAAAAGAGGGATTGTTTTAGAACTCTGACTGGATTTTTGTGCTCATCTGAAATGGACCCTGGATGCGACCTGTGGAGAAGACTGAGCTAGATTCCTACAGAGAGACCCTGGAATGGACTCTCGGTGCAGGCACCTGGGAACAAGGAAAGAACCTGAACTGGACTGCTGTGCCCCTGGAGTGGACTCTGGCTGCAGCCCTCTGGGGAGGAGGAGAAAACCTGAACTGGATTCCCATGCTCCACTGGAAGGGCTTCTGAAGGTACCACCAGCATTGTGTTCCCATCACATTCCTTTTCAGATTTAGGACCACTAGCAGAACTACTAGTCCTTCCTTCCCAGGGTGGAATCTCTGATGCAGCTCAGGAATACAACAGAGCTGTATCCAATACTTTCCTATTCATCCTGTTTGGCAGCTGCTCTCCTGGGTCATTAAAAGCATAATCCTCCAAAAGGGAGGGGAGAGCGCAGGTAGGTGAAGGAGAGAACCCCTACTCCAACTCCACTATCTACCTGAGTCAGAAAAGGAAACAGTGGGGATTGTTTATGAATAGTGTTCAAGCATAACTTCCTCTACTTGAATAGATAAAATCCCCCCCTTCACTACCCATACCTAATCACACACACACACACCCGACTCACTTTCTCAGACACATACACACAGGTGGCTAGAGGTTCCATCATGAGATTCAATCCAGTGGCTTTTACTATTTCAAAGGGGAGACGTCTCTGCTGACATACAAATAAGCCTTTGAAAAACGAAGCCATTCCTGGCCAGATCAGCATTATGACAATATATGCAGTTTCAAAATAGAATGCTTCTCCCTGCCCTCTCAATGCCCTTCAAAGCAGTTATAAATCCATTCCCCTTCATCCACAGAGCCCTCCCCTACTTTAGCCCATCTGCCCTTCAGATTTTTTATGTGGCCTAGAAAGGAGGGGAGTAAAAAAGGAAACTGCTGTTTGCTTCAGATCCTTTTCCGCCAGAGGATTCTGGGTAGTTCATACTCTCATCTTGTTTTCATTGATGAGTGAGTGGGAGTCCAAATCTCCTTCAGACATGCCCTCCCCACCACACATATGCTTTTCTATTTACATTGTTTCTCTCCCCTCATATGGAATGAACCAGAGTGTGGAGTTTGGGAAGAGTTGTTGGTTTTTTAATAGGCATTTCTATGGCGTCCTTCACTGTGCTGTCTAGGAACTGCACAAACTAACTGGGGAGGTTGGGGAGAGGAAGATTTATCCCTATTTTACAGATGGAGAAACGGAGGCACAGAAAAGTGAAGCGATTTGCCCCAGGTCAAAAAGTATGACTGCATCAGAGTCATGAATAGAACTCAGATCTCCTGTATCCAATCCTGTGCCACAACGCAGTCCTTCCTCCAGGAGCTCATCTAAAATCAAGAGGAAGGGGGAGGAGGAGGAGGAATGGATATAGCTACTGGACCACCAGCTAATGAACCATTCTTCTGAAGTTATTAAATATGATCGCATGTGTTTGTTTTATTCCTAGGACAACAGGAAAGCCTATGGACATACAGGAGAAGAGTCAAAGGGCGCGTTGGGCTCAACTCTGATTTTTGAACTAGCAGCTTCAGGCATTAAGAACCTGCAGTCTTTTTCTGTTAAGTACCTAACTCACCACATACATGTTGCCCACAAGGCCTTTGGCAAGGAGGCTGACAGTTATTATTTACTAAGTGTGAATAGTGCGTTTCACAGAGTGGTCTGTCTCCTTTAAGGGCAGTGGGGACTGGGAGGGTAGAGAGTCAGTCAGCCCTGTTCCAAGGCACGGCCCCTTTAAGAACAGGAAGTCCTGAGATGGATCACCAGATCAAACTGGGAATGACTCCTAGTGCCTGAGCCACGTGGCCACTTGCTGAGGATTAAAGAGAAATGCACTTAGCTCTGTCCCAAGTGAGAGCCATGTGTGATTTATGGGGGAGGAAGAAGAGAAGGTTCTTCTGGTGGAACTAGGATGAGGGTGGGTTGGGGAAGCCTGCCTGGATTATAGCGTAGCCCCAAGACAGGGTTGTGGAGACTCTTTCCCAATAGAAGGAATTTGAGCCCAGGGTCCAGGGCTGGAAAACACCTAGAGGGAGGTCCCCCCAAAGAGATACATGGCCTGGAGTAGCACCTGCAGAGCTTCCCTGCTCAGAGGGAGCTGGGGAGTGGAGAGAGAGCTGGGGCCTGAAGACCCAGGGAAGGAAGAGCTGGAGGGTGGAAGGGCCAGAGGATTGTTTTGTGACGTCTTAATAAATTAGACCCCAAGAAGGGGAATGTTATTAAACATTCTGCATGCATGTGAATGGATTAGAGACCCAAGAGGGGGCACTGAGATGGTATGATTGCAGTGCCGTGCCGTGGGGTGAGCTTTGCTGAGACTACTCCCTTGCTACAGAGTACTCTACACAAGCAGAGATGATGACATGGGATCAAGTCCATCCATGGCGTAATTCCACTGCAGGCAATGGAATTACCCCAGAAATGAATTTGGCCTTGGGTCTTTGTGCTGAGCAGCATTAACCAGTGGCTCATCAGAGGCCATGCCTGCCAACAAAAAAAAACAAAAAAAGAAACATGAGTGGGGTGTTCATAGAAAAAAAAATCAATGGCATTCAGCTGCACAGTCTCAGGCTGAGTGTTTAATTGAGGGTTTCAGATGACTGTAAAAATGCAGAGACAAAGTTCAAATCACTGCAAGTTAATCTTAAATTAGCAAAACACCTCCCACCTCCTCTTTTAGAGACAGAACGTTCACCTGTAACATCCAGGTGGTTTGAGAGCATCTGAATTTACTCAGAGGGACCCAGCCCCCACATTTAAATTCTGCTATTAGAAAGGCATGCACAACTCCTGCTTACCTCAGTGGGAATTGCAGCTGTGGACACAAGGCTAAATTCTGTCCTTAGTTACATTGTACAAACATGGTTAAATCAATGGTGCTATTCAGGTGAAAATGAGGCCCAAATGTCTGTTCCAGTGGGGAAATGAATGAATTGCGAGGCAAAGAAAATTGTTTCAAACTCATAGAAAACACAGAGGGTTCAGTTTGCCCCTTTGGGAGCTGTTTCTTGGACAAATTGCTTCAGACACAACATCTCTTGTTGGGGGTGACAGAGGAATTCTACCAAAGAGTGCTAGGGTAGAGACTTCAGCAGATAACTTTCCATTTTGGGTGTGGGGTGGGGAGATACTGTCCCACCATTTTAAGGGATCTTGCCTCTAGATTTTTAAAAGTCTATTAGATTTGAAGAGGGTGATAGACCTGCACCCATCCTTTGGTTTCTCTTTCCTCCACAAACTGAGCCCTTCAAAGAAAAGATGCCTCCCTGCATCCATGCTTTCCCCTAGCCCATGCTTTAGCCCATCAGTACACAATGCCAATGGGAATGGGGACAGCTTTCAGTTATCTTCTTGCTGAAGATAGGCTTTCCCTCTGTGACGTTGCAATCCATATGTTTATGGAAATATGCTTATGAGTGTAAATATAATGTAATTGGAAAATGCTTTATGGAAAAGATCTCTTGTAAGGTATCATTACAAAACTTATAATCTACTGAGTGTGATCATCCTATTTGTGTGAATGTATCATTCTTGTATCTAAAACTAGAAATATGAAGTATTACTCTGAGGTTCAATTGTAATTATACAAAGTGTGAGCCATTAATGGTGGCTTGGAATCTTAATGGCTCCCATTAACTAGGACAATTGGTTGTAAATGGCTCTGTTTACTTGTAAGCCTTCCTGTATATCTGTGTGTGCCAGCCAGTGGGTAATGAAGTCTCACAGGACATGTGAACATGTCACATGATACTGGAATTCATCTTAATGCTGGTGCTTTTCCATTTATAAGGAAGGGTGGGAACCAGAGAGAGACACACACACAGGATTCTTACCTTGTGCCAAAAATATAAAAGGGGGTGAAACAGAACAAAGGGGGTTGCCACTCATGAGAAATCCCCCAGAAATCCCCTAGTTACCACCTGAGCTGGGACTAACAAGGACAGTACTGAGACAGTACCAGACTAGGAAGGAGTCTAGTTTGTGAAAGTATCAGAGGGAAGCCGTGTTAGTCTGGATCTGTAAATTTGATGGATTTCTACTCCATACGGCTAAATGCAGTGCCTTGCATGGTGTCAAGTATCAGAAGGGTAGCCGTGTTAGTCTGGTCCACTACATGCATCCGACGAAGTGGGTATTCACCCACGAAAGCTCATGCTCCAAAATGTCTGTTAGTCTATAAGGTGCCACAGGACAAAAAAATAGTTTGTGAAAGAAGCTTATTGGAACATCTCTGAGGGTGAGATTTACCTGTATTCAGTTTCTTAATGTATTGGGCTTAGACTTGCGTGTTTTGTTTTATTTTCCTTGGTAACTTACTTTGTTCTGTCTGTTATTACTTGAAACCACTTAAATCCTACTTTTTATACTTAATAAATCACTTTTGTTTATTAATAAACCCAGCGTAAATGATTAATACCTGTGGGAGCAAATGGCTGTGCATCTCTCTATCAGTGTTATAGAAAGTGGACAATTTAGGGGTTTACCCTGTATAAGCTTTATACAGAGTAAACGGATTTATTTGGGGTTTGGTAGTTTCAGCACAGCAAGTGACAGTCTCAAGGGGGTCTCTGTGATCAAACCCGTCACACTCTCTCCATTTCTATTTCTCTTTTCCCTCACTGGGGATTCTGTTCCTACACTAGTGGGTGTGTAATGGGGTCAACAGGCCAGAAAACAAAGAGGAATATTTAGAAAAAGAACACAATGGTGATTCCCCCTTAGCCCAGGCCTGGCACCCCACTAAGTGGAAACACTTTATTCTGAGGGCTTGGCTACACTCGAAACTCCAAAGTGCTGCGCTTTGAAGTGCAAGTGTGGTCGCGGTGCCAGCGCTGAGAGAGAGCTCTCCCAGTGCTGCAGGTACTCCACCTCCCCGTGGAGATTAGCTTACAGAGCTGGGAGCCGTGCTCCCAGCACTGGGGCACTATTTACACTGGCGCTTTGCAGCACTGTAACTTGCTGTGCTCAGGGGTGTGTTTTTTCACACCCCTGAGTGAGAAAGTTGCAGCGCTGTAAAGCGCCAGTGTAGCCAAGACCTGAATGAGATGATGTGCTAAGCAAGTGTATGCGGAGTATTCCTCTGGGGATGGGCTCCAAGAACATTCCTGAGATCCTATTTCCCTGCAGGAGTGGGTAGCAGGGGCGTTCACAAGCTCAACTGAATGGTGCAAAATAGGCCCTTAGCTAGGTCTGTCTCATCTCCACTTCATATCCATTTGGGGTATATCTACACTTTCAATCGGTCTGCGACGTTTGACTGAACAAGCGTAACACCAACAGACCCCGGTCGTCGGGATTGAACTTGGGACTTCTGCATCTTAGTGCATGAGCCTCTATCACATGAGGTAAAGGCCCATTGGCTGTTAGCTAAGGCTGTAGAGCAGGGGTTCCCAAACTTGGTTCACGGCTTGTTCAGAGTAAGCCCCTGGCAAGCCGTGAGAGGTTTTTTGAAGAGAACATCCGCAGGTACAGCTGCTCACAGCTCCCAGTCACTGCGTTTCACCATTCCCAGCCCATGGGAGCTGCAAGCAGCTGAACCTGCAGACACTCAGGTAAACAAAGCATTTTGCGGCCCATCAGGGGCTTACCCAAACAAGCCGTGAACCAAATTTGGGAACCCCCGCTGTAGAGCAAACTCATTAATCTCTTTCTCTAAGTGGTCTTGGTGCCACTAGATGGGTCAGAACACCACACCCAAGGAGGTGTGTGGGTTACACAAGCACGCTAAAAACAGAAGTGTAATTGTCGCAGTGTGCTAGGATGAGCTAACTGCCTGAGCATGACCCCACCCAGGACCCTATGTCTTGACTTCTGGTGGCTAGCCCATCATGCCGCTCATGCTGCTGCAGCTACACTGCTATTTTAGCGTTGTAGGGCAATCGCAGCTAGCATGCCTACATCTATTTTAGCTGAAAATTACACCTCAAGCTCTAATGGTAGATGTACCCTGAGACTTCGAAGCTACAGGCTAAGGTCCTTACAAGGGAAGTGATCAAGGAGTGGTACGGAGCCTTCCCCGATACCTCTTATATATACCACAACCTATTTTAGGGTTTCCCCTTTGTTCTTGGGTCTGGTTCCTGTGTAGCCAGACTCCACGATAGTTTTTGAAAAAAATCCCTTTTTGGAGGAAGAGGAGGAGGAGAAGAAGGAAGGATGTTCATGTCTGCAGGTCCCAAGGGACAAAAGAAGCAATGGCACCCAGCTTTCCATGCATCCTCTCACTTAGGCTCACAGTGCTCCTGCTCATTTCAGATCCAAGCAGGGAGAAAGATCACAGGCACTTCCTGAGCAATAAAGGGAAAGAGGAGAAAGAAAGGGATCTCAACTCAAAGAAACAGACAGAACCAAAGTTTAGCTACGGCAAAGCGACACTTTCAGCTGTCAGCCACGATGAAGCTCTTCAATCAGGCTTTGTCTAACTTTGTTTAAAAATTCCCTTCTTTTCCCTTTCCATTAGCCCTTCATTCCTTCTCTTTTTGTCTCCGTATTCTCCACGTGGACAGTAACTTAGAAACCAGGAGATACCCAGAATCCAGATCCCGTGGTGATGATTGTGTCATAAATGACTTGACAGGCAGAATTTCTGCATGTATGAACCCAAAAGAAATTAAGCCTAGCAAGCTTGTTTGTGGTTTGTTAATGGTTCTTGAGCACGTCTTTGAAACAAAACCACACAAAAACCTATAAAGCTTCCAAACTGTACATTTAACTAATATAAACCACCTTATTTTCCTATTCCTGTAATACTTCTCTTCCTCCTTCCCCTCCATCCCTTGTGCACTACACCAATTTGTTATGTTCTGCCTCTAGTTAGACTGTAAGATCTTTGAGACAGAGACTTTTTTTATTTTAGGTGATTATGTCACTCAGCACTTGATTGTGACAGGGTCTTTGGGTGCTACTGTAAGAGAAATAAATTAATAATAGGAGGAACTACTCTAAACTGCCAAATGTGTAAAGAAGATCTACAGTGAAAGAGGAGGAAATGGATTTCTGTACACTTGGAATGGAATCTAGATGCAGCACCATCAGGCAGAAGAAGCTGATCTGGATTCTAGACTCCCTTGGAATGAACTGTGGGTGCAGATACCTAACAAGAGGAGAAAATTCTGAACTGGATTTCTGTGCCTCCTGGAATAAATTCTGGGTGCATCCCTCTGGAAGGAAGAGAAAAAGCTGACTTGCATTTATATGCTTTGGCATAGACTCTGGATGCAGCCACCAGGAAGCCAAGAACCTGACCTAGATTCCTCAGCTCCCTGGACTAGATTGGTTACAACTCTTTGCCATCCAATACCTTTTGCTTACAGAATATATGCCCTTTCTCAGACCCTTGGCTTGAAAAGCTGGAACACTCTCAGTCATAAAATAGGATTCTACTAGGGTGAGAGGCCACCCTGTACTTACGATTATCAGCAAGATAAAGTAGATAAAGTTGTAGAACGAATGAGCATCCATCACATAATACATGATCTCCACCCACCCTTCCAGTGTGATCACCTGCAAAGAGAAGAGAGAGCAAGAGAGATAGACAGGGTGTGGGACTCCTGGATTCATTCAACAGCTGGGTTATTCATTTCTACACGTGGCACAGACTGACGCTGGTGAGCAGAGCAGGAGATTCAAACCTCAACAAAGGTGAGAAAATGAATCCATTCCAAGAAGGCCAAATCTCCAGGCCAGAATATCAATGGGATTCTCCTAGGTGAAAAGACATGCTAACAGAGCCTGAAAGAGCCATGATATGCGACTGAAGCCCGAGCAGACATACCCCAACTAGTTACGCACTGGAGCAGTGAAGCTGTGGCTGCATGGGCTTTGGTGCAGGCTGTACTAACTCACCTAGAACCCTGGGTAACTACTTGCAGACCTAGACTTCGTTGACAGATGTGCACAGGTCCATGAGCCGAACTAGCTAGATTAACAATAGTTAAGGTGTGTCTGCTCGAGCTGTAATCCCACCCCGTGACTGCAGTCTAGACATAATCTGGAACTGCACTAATCACCAATTTATATTCATTCAAATAGTTTGTTTCCCTGGATCAAAAAGAAAGAAAACCTGAACTGGATTTCTGTGCCCTCTGGCTTGAACTCTGGGTACAGGCTCTGGAATGGGGAGGAGAAGAAACAGGCCTGGATTTCAGTTCCCACCTGGAGTGGGTTCTTAGAACCTAGGTCTGGTTTACAAATTCAGCCTCCTTTTCAATCCGTAGGGAGAAACACAACAAGACTTGGAATGTGGAGCCTAACTCATTTCAATTAGGGGCTGAAAAAGTATGGGGACAAAAGAAGAATCTGGTCACAAATGTGGATTGAGAATAGGAAGCCAACCTTATCTTACCTGAAATATAACGATCCAGGCGTAGCCGATATTATCAAAGTTGATGGCACCCTTATGTGGATTGGCATTGCCTGTGCGGCACACGTTGTAGTACTGGTTCCAGTTGATGCACACGCCGCTGACATTGAACTCCTGCCGGATGGAGTTGTAGTAATAATAGTCATCCTTGTCCAGGCAGCACTCATGGCCCCTCTCCTTCAGCGGGGGGATCTCATGACACCCCATGATGCCATTATCTCCTGACAGGGAGCAGATGAAGGGCACCTCATCGTCCTCCTCGGGTTGGTAGTAGGGGGGAAGAATGATGTCGCCTTGTCTAGGAAGAGGAAAAACGTGCTAATGAAGTTACTGTGACAAACATGCACCTTAGTGACGTTTGTGGAACTGGGAACTCCCACTTTGGTGCATGAAATCTGCATACAAGGGGGCTTCAGATTTATTTTGGTGAGGGGCTGAGTAGAGACATGGGAAGTTTCTTGAGTTGGTCCCTGGTTTTGTAGAGCCCTGTTCTGCGTCAAACTGCACCATCCCAAGACAAATCCCATCACCAGCAGATTTGGGGAATGGGAAGGAGATTTTACAGCTGCCAAAGGAAAGTTTTAATTTTCTTGGGAACAAGAGGGGGGCCTTGTGCAGTCAGCTCTTCCACCCGTTGGCACCAAAGCCTACAACTAATGCAATGTAAAGCAAATGAACAGGGCTACATGATGATGTGCCTGTGAGTGTGACCATCAATTTGATAACATTTGGCAGTAAAATTTCTATAATAAAGTACAAACCCCCAGTTAATACATAGTTAAAGTTGCACAATTAAACTCTCAAGAGTCAGTAAATGACGAAGTTAACTCTGACCCCTTGTGTGTATATATTCCAGAGAACTTTTTAATTTCAAGATCAGATGAAATTTCTGCAGTAACACAATCTGTTCTACAACCTTCAAAATACACACATATCTGAAATAATCTGTGCTCACCAAATTTAAGACTAGACAATAATGAGCAAATGAAAGGGAGAAGATTTAGGATTTTGCATTCAACCTTAACTCATGCATTTCCAGTCTTCCCAGAGCTACAATACACAACCTGAATGTTGCATTAATATAGATTTTTTTGCATTAAATATTGTGGTGGATGGGAACGTGTCCAAAAAAAAAAAAAGAAAAAAAAAAAGAAAAGCTCCTAATTCTATAACTAATAGATACTAATCTATAAAGACATATCAGTGCATATTAATATCATTAGTAAACTTAGACTCTGTAGACTTAACCAGCAATAGTGAGCGAAAGATAAACTAGTATCTGATGGTTGTGCAGGTTGTGGGTCTGATTCACCTCACAGCTATAGTAGCTCTGCACAGGTGTAATTCCATTTTGTCTCATCGGCGTTACTCCTGATTTACACTGGTGCACATGAGAGAAGAACAAAGTCCTGCTTATGCATTTTCCCTTATAAATGCACAGTGTAAGACAGTGTTAAGCAGCTTCCACCCCCTGGTTAGCCCTCCAGTCCCATTGCTGCCTCCTAAATTGTGTTTTTGCAATATTTTTTTTTTCAGCCTAAGATGATCCAGGGACTTAAAATTGTTTAAACAATTTAAATTGATCCAACATTTAAGATCTTTAGGCAGTTTAAACTGATCTAAGGCCTTAGCTTTGTTTAAGGGGCTAAGACATTTTAAAGACTTAGATCAGTTTAAGCTGCAAAGAAGATTATAAGTGTCTGGAGGGATTGCGGCAGCCTGGCACTGGCACAGTCTGGTACTGGTGCTCTACCCCGACCCCCCATGCAAGATGACTGGAGTGCTGATCATCTACAGAAGTTTTCATGGTTCAGTATATTACTGAAGGAAGTGAATGGAGCTGTACATGCTCTGTCTGACCATAGATAATAATACTAATTATGCCTATTTCTTATATGGCACTTTCCATCAGGAGATCTCAAAGCACTTCACAATCTCTCCCCTACCCCCCCATGTATTTATCCTCACCATATCCCTGTGAGGTAAGGACATCCTATTATCCACATTTTACAGAGGGGGAAGTGAGGACAGAGAGACTAAGTAATTTTCCCAAGGCCATACAGGAAGTCCATGGCAGAGCTGGGTCTCTCACATTCTAAGCCAGTGCCCTACCCACTGGACCATCCTTCCCTTCTTTGGATAGAGCACCTTGATCTCTCTTAATCATGTGCCGTGGAGCACAGAGATCCTGTCTGACATTCCACATATGCCTAGAGCTTTGTCTGCCAGCTTGAAGAGCCCATTACCAAATACTCGTTCTCTGTGTAGGTACCTATAAACTATGATCAAGCCATACTGAACTTACTCTTTGTTAAGCTAAATACATTAAGCTCCTTGGGTCTACCACTGTAAGGCCTGTCTTCTAATCCTTTAACTATTCTCGTAAATATTCCTGGCAACTGGAAGGATCGCTGGAGGCTGTGGGCAGCCAGACCTAATTAGGGCTGGACCAGTCCCCAGCTCGCCCAAAAGTCTAGCGGCTGTGAAGAAGGTTTGCAGGCCTCTTTGCCCTCCTCTCCATTCTGATTTGTGCAGAAGGCAGCTTGGTATCAAGGTTGTGGCATCCTGCATCCCTTTGCATAGGTGGAAGTGACTCTGCAAGGTGCAATGCAATGGAAGACTGGGCCTCTTGACTGTAGAGATGAGAGTCTTTTCATTGGGACAGTTCAAGCTGATTTTATGAAATCAAGGGGGATGAGAGAGGTAGCAGTGGGATCCCAGAAATGAAGATTGCTCTGGCTGATGCAGAAGAGGAATGCTGCTGTAGCCCACTATGCTGACAAGTCCCTTCCACAGGCAGAGGTAGCTTTCAGAAGGTGTGTGCGTGTAGGGAAACAGCAACCTTTCTGGCTGGCAGAAAGTGTGGAAACGGGGAAGTGTTTGCTTTTTTAGCATCCTTGGCACAGCCTCTGGAAATCTTCATTGACAGAGAGAAGGGAGAAGGAAGTAAAGAGTAGGGTGGGGAAGGAAGGAATCCACAGCAGACAGGACAAGGGGGTAGCTATCTCCCGTGCACTCACATTGTGAAGTTCTCCTCCATGAAACAGCGGTTCCTGAGCAGACCAGCCCACAGCTGTACACCGATGATGCCAAAGATGAAGAAGACAAAGAAGCAGAGAAGCAGAACATTCCCCAGCATGGGCAGGGTGTCCAGGAGCAAATTCACCAGGATTCGCATGCCTGCAGGTGGGGAAGAGGCAGAAGAGGAGGAGGAGAGATTGGGATGGAGGGAGAGAAAGGGAGAAGCAGAGAGAAGAGTAAAAGAAGGAAATGGAAAAAAAGACAGAGAGAAAAATTTAAATGAAAATAAAACAGGCATATTGGAAATTCATTATTGCCCAAATCAGGATGGGTCGCTCACGTAGGATCACTGCTCCCCCGGGTCCCACTCCCAAACCACAGGCATGGGATAAAACCATTTCTGTTCAACATCCTCTTTACCCCGAGCCTCATATTATAGCCCCAGGAAGGAAGGATGATGATAAGCTTGTGATGGGATTGCTTGCGATAGCAGAGGACTGGACTCTATGACCCAGGAGGTCCCTGCAAGTCCTATCTTCCTAGGAGGTTTTTGGCACAATCACCATTTGATA
This sequence comes from Chelonoidis abingdonii, assembly GCF_003597395.2. NCBI lineage: Eukaryota > Metazoa > Chordata > Testudines > Testudinidae > Chelonoidis > Chelonoidis abingdonii. The sequence continues at coordinate 98,362,785 of NC_133769.1, forward strand.
TAATATTCCATCTTCTTCCTTTCCCGCAGAAGGGCGATGAGTTGAAAACACAGCCCTGAAATCCATGCAGATCAACCACCCCAGCCTCAGCTAGAAGGGACTAACAGTCATAATTGCTTGCCGGCTGCCCGATGACCCGTGAGAAATGAGTCCGAGCCCAATTCCTTGTGGGATGAGTATGCACACCACACAAACACAAACCCCTCAACAAACTGGCATGGGTTGGCCCTCTCAATGACAGCCTCATCAAAGAGACACAGTGGAAGAGGCAATATCTCTTATTGGACAAACTTCTATTGCTGAGAGAAACGAGCTTTCGAGCCACACAGAGCTCATGGAAACCAAACTCCGTTCTCCTCTCTAGTGGTCCCTCCATGACAGGGCTGAGGCACATTGGAGGGTACTGTATGAAGGAAGCTTTCACTGCTGCCGCCCATGCTGAACCTGTTTCTGGCAAAAGAGGGCATTCAGGGCTGTCTATACAGCTCCTCTGACCAGTGCAAACATTTCATAACAAAACAATTTTCCGTTGAAATTATTGAGCAAAGAATTTTGGTGGTTTTGTTTTTGGACCAGCAGGGTCAGGCCATCCTCCCTCCGCTGCTAAATTAATTACATTTCCTCTGGTCTCTAAGGATGCCAAAATTCTAGAAATCATTTGGAGCATGAAACAAGCACCTTCTCCCTCCCACCGTCCCCCACTCTTCACACATGCACATACACACACACACATTCCTCCCCCGAGACTCCCTCCTCCAGGGGTCCAGGGAATTCCATCACGCAAGATGCTCCATGTAGGCCAGCATATAATTAGCTAATTAGATATTTATAACTAGTTCATTACTTCAGATGGCAGTGGAAGGGGAAGGGAGAGGGAAAAATAAGATTAGGATTCAGTAACAGCCCCTTGAGGCACCAGTTAATCCCTCTTTTATGCCTACTGTCAAGTAATTAGCCACATCAAGTTGTGCTTTACACTATGTCTCAGGGCTTGGCTACACTTGCAAGTTGCAGCGCTGGTGAGGGGGTTACAGCGCTGCAACTTAGCAGGTGTCTACACTTAAAAGCTCAGCCAGCGCTGAAACTCCCTGTTTGCAGCGCTGGCTGTACACCTGGGTCTGCTTCCAGTGTAGCGAGACCAGCGCTGGTGATGCAGCGCTGGTCATCAGGTGTGGACACTCACCAGCGTTTTTATTGGCCTCCAGGGTATTAGGACTTATCCCAGCATTCCTTTTCAGCCTCTCTGGTCATTGCTTTGCACGACATCTGTCTGGGCTTAAGTGGAGGAGGGGGGAGTTGTAGAGGAACCCGGAGGGAGGCTTACTGGAGCGTGTTGAGACTGCCCAGGAGTCATGCAGGCAGGAGCTATTTTCCAGCCAGGAAGAAGCTAGCCAGTCACAGCTGCTGGACTTGCTAGTGAGGAACCAGCAAGAGGAGCGTTTCTCCTGTAAGAAGCTTTATTTATAGAGACAGAATGTTTGGGAGCAGGGGGGCTATGGCTGCCTGCAAGCATGCCTAGATGTGGATAGCCCATGATTTCTGTAGCTCTTCTTTGCTTTCCACAAAGCCACAGAAACCCATGGCTTCAGATGAAACAACCCCCCCCACCCCTTCCCAGGTGAGCTGCGTGTGCAAGATGGCTTGGAGAGTAATGCTGTGGCAGATTGGGTGTAGGGTTCAGTGTTATTCCTCTGTAGCTGCTTTTGCTTTCCCAAGTCACGAAACCCATGGCTTCACAGTGAAGCAACCCTACCCCTTCCCAGGGAGCCACGGCGCCCTTAGGCAGCCTCACGTTGGGCAGCAATCGAATACTCCCATCTCTATCTGCGCACTGAGGCCTCTCCTGTGCTATGCTCAGAATGTGTAAATGACTGCACATACAAAACACTCAAAAACAATGCAGGCTCTGTATAATCTCAGTTTATCTCTCTGTGTTTTTTTTGTTGTTTTTTTTTTTAAAGTGCCTTGAATACTGCTCCAACTAGTGCAGACTTCTGAAAGACCTGAAAGCTTAGAAAAAAAAAAAAGGAAGACTAAGAAGAGATGGTGAAAGCAGTTATGAATCTGTATTCCACAAGAAATAAAAGTTGCAAGACTGGAGGGATAAGGAAACGCATGAAAAAGGAACAAGGTGCCAGATAAAGAGAGGCTGCCAAGAGGAAAGGAATTGATACAACAGAAAGCACAGATCGGACAGATGACTTAAAAAACAAGTGGAAAAAAAAGCCTCTCATTTTTCATGTGATTTTACTTTCCATAACTATATGAATAATAAATTATATACATTTGCATCATATATGCTGTTGATTGGTTATTAATGACTGCTGTTTCAACATGTGTGGTCCCGCATCCCTGGGGGTGTGCACATGTGTTGGTTCAGCTGCTCCGCAGGGTTAATGCCTGAAAACTCGAGGGCAGCAGTGGACATGGGCTGGCTGAAGGCAGGTCAGGCGGATCTGCGTGACGGCGCGAGGGTGCGGGCAGGAAGGCTGGCTGCAGGCAGGGCAAGGGATGTGGGGCTGGTTGGAGGACAAGAGGTGGGCTGGCTTCAGGCAGTGGGGTGCAGCAGGGGTTGACTGAGAACGGGCAGGGGGTGCGGGCTGGGCAGAGTCGCAGAGCTGGTGCGGCAGCACGTGTGTGGGGGGCTGGCTGGCTTTGCGGCAGGCTGCAGGGGTGTGGCAGGAAGGGGCTGGGCGAGACAGGACGGGTGTTTGGCAGAGGTGGCTGTAGGGCACTGAGGCGTGAGAGTGGCTGGGGGGCTGGACTGGTATGGGCAAGTCAGGGTGCAGCAGAGGCAGCTGAACCCCAGCCCTTTAAGTAGCCCCCAAACCCCTTCTACTCCGGGGACCTTTTAAATGCCGCGGGAGCGCTGGGAATGCAAGAGGGAGGCGGGGCTCCGGCGGCTATTTGAAGGACCGGGGGGCAGAGGCAGCTGGAGCCCCAGGACTTTAAATACCCCTCACTGCCCAGGGCTCTAAGGGGGGCTATTTAAGGGCTCAGAGCTCCAGCGGGGTCGCGGGGTCTTGCCGCGCATCCGGCCGGCTCGCGGCTCTGCGCGCTCCGCTAGCCGGAGTGCGGCAAGCTCCGCGACCCGCTCTCCAGCCTGAGCCGCGGTCAGAGCGGCAGCAAGCTCCGCGACCCGCTCATCGCCCCACGGTCTGAGCCGCGGTGCAGAGCGGGCAAGCTCCGCGACTCTGCCTCTCCTGGCCGGAACGCGCACAAAGCCCGCCGCCCCCCTCTCATGGCTGGAGCCCCGGCCCGGAGCGCTGCAAGCCCCGCAGCCCAGTGGAGCTCTAGCTGGGAGAGCAGGGCCATGCCCGCGCTCAACCCGCTGGTCGCTTCACTCAAGGAGCGGCCAACAGGCAGACGACGCACATGGGACGGAGGTAAAAAAAGTTTAAAAAAAAAAAAAAAAAAAAAAAAAAAAAGGTGCCTAAGGTGCGGGCCCTCTTAGGCGTGGGGTCGATCCTGGCAGCACGGGTCATTGGAACAGGAAGCGGAATGACCTGACCACCTTCCCTCCCCTTCCCACAGCGACAAAAAGGGACGAGGTGCTCTGTGGGATAGTCTGCCCACAATGCACCACTCACAGCAGTCGTCTGCCAACTGGTGCACAGCTGCTTGGACAAAACTGACAGAGCTGGTACGCTCTGTTCGTGGTTGCGGACACATGCAACGAAGCTGTCGCTGTCAGTGTGGACACACTGCAGCGCTGGCCGTACACAGCTGTAACTGCCAGTGCTGCAAAACTGTAAGTGTAGACACAGCCTTAGTTTCCTGTGTAGTTTTGTTTCTAGTGCAGGAGGAGAGGATGCTGGGAACCTAGAGAAATGTCGTATGTGGGCAACAAGGGTGGATGAGGATTAAGATGTATTTGTACCAGTTGAGATGTTTATTATAACTGAATAAGGTGAGGGAGGAGGAGGAGAGAATTGTATCTGTATGGTGAGAGGGTGTAGACCTAGTGTGAGGCATGTACATGAGGTGGACAGGTATGTGTATCTATGTGACAAGATGGTATGGGTGTGAGGAGTATATATCTTTTGTTGACCAGGTGTGTGTTCTGGCCTTACTATTTGTGAGGCCATAAGCCAGCAAAGGGGTTCTGATGGTGAATTTCCTTTCCTTCTGGTTCCACTGCTGGAGGGAGTAGAGAGCTTGTCCATGTGTGATTTGATGAGTTAATACAGGGCTTCACATGTTCACCCTGGCATTGGTCTGTGTGTGCAGTGGGAGATGGGGGTGGGGTGCAGAATTCCAGTATTGGAGGGAATATGCATGAAAGGGAGAGGGTAGAAGGAATGATTGAACAGTCCCTTCTGGACTTAATAAGCATAAGTCTTGGGGTGGTAGCAAAGCCCCAGTCTCTTGAATGCCCGGATGTTCTATTAGTCTTTGGTTAGTCATCTTCTAGCCTAGTAAGGTATCAATAATTCACTAGCACAGGGTCACAGCTCCAGCCTCTTGTCTGAGGGTATTTGCCCATATCTGGTTTCCTGATTTGTAATAATATAAAGCCCCACAGTCAAGCCACAGGGCTATGTGCTGCCAGTCACCCTGGCCTCCCAGTCTCTGGAAGCAATCCTTTTACAGCATTACTGACTTACAACTCCACCCCCTCACCACAGTGCAATGTGCTTCCAGCAACAATACTGACACATGTTGTGATCTTATTAGCTCTCATAAGCTAGGCTGGGTAATACGTAGATGAGAGACCTTCAGGGAAACCCAGGCCTCATAGGAGGCTGTGCAGGTAATGCAGTAGGTGATCGACTGCCTTTCCATTGAGTCACTGCTAAACCAATGCTCCATCCTGGTATTTGGGGGATGGTGCTAACTTTCAGATGAGCCACAGACCTGAGGTCCTGGCTACAGCTGGTCAGAGAGATTCAGAGGAAACACTGTTTTGTCAGAATTTGCCAAATTGGTGAAATGGAAACATGTCACAGATTGTTCAATTTTGCTGAAGTTCCAATGGAACACAGGCAGATTCCAAAATCTACCTGCCTCTCCTGTGTCCAGCTTCCTGCCAGGCTCCTCATCAAGCTGGGAATTACACAGACTTAACACAATAAGAAATAATGAAAAAGTTTGCGAAGGACTCTGGGCTGAGCATGCAACAATGAAATGTCAGGTTATGTGTAGAGAGATCAGGTGGGTGAGGTAATAGCTTTTACTGGACAAATGTCTGTTGGTGAGGACATGCTTTTGAGCTTACACAGAGCTCTCTTTCTGGTCTGGGAAATATAGTCAGGCCTATATCAGTATAGCTATGTCGTTCAGGGGTGTGAAAAATCCACATCCCATGAATGATACAGTTTTACTGTCCTAACTTCTGTATAGACAGTGCTATGTCAGAGGAGGGTTTCTCCCACCAACACAGGTACTGCCTCTCAGGGAGGTGGATTAACTATGTCCATGGACGAGCTCTCTCCTGTCAACATAGAGCATCTTTCATTAAAGCGCTATTCTATAGTGGCGCAGCTGCATCAATGCAGCTATGCCGAAGCAGCATTTTAAGTGTAGACTTGCCCTCGGGGTATCACAGCTAAATGCAAGGTGGAATAGATTGTTTAGCATAAGTAGTTAATACATATTTCAAGGGACCCTCATTAACATCCCTCCAGTCATAGGGGGAACAAAAATAGGGTGTGTGTGTGTGTGTGGAAAAGCAGCTGGAGGGGTGGTTGTCAGTGGATTACATATTGTTGTAATAAGATATAAACCCTGTGTTTCTATTCAGTCTATGATTTTTAGTGTCTAGCAGAGTTATGAAGTTAAGCTCCTAGGCTTGTCTTTTGAAAGTGTTGTGTGGGTTTCCTTTGAGAACGAGGACTAAGAGGTCAGATACACAGTGATGGTGGTATGAAAAGTGCTCAACCACAGGTGATATGGTGCTTTTGTCTTTTATCATTTTTCTGCGTGAGTTCATTGGAGCATGTAGTGATTGTCTGCTTCACCCACATAGTTGCTATTGGGGCATTTTGAGGATGTCTGCACAGGGATAAAAAACCCACCACTGGCCTGCATCAGCTGACTCAGGCTTGCAGGGCTCAGGCTCTGGAGCTGAAAGATTGCTGTATGGACCATGGGAATAGAGCTCAAGCTCTGGGACCTTGTGCACGTGGAGGGCTGCACCGCAGGGCTGCACCGCAGGGCATTTATCCCCATGTAGCCCATACCCATAGTGCACTGGATGAGGTACACCACATGTTGTGATAGGCATGTCTAGGACCCCTGGATCTTGAAAGGTGTGTCAGGGGAGGTGTTGATCATTCTAGCAGTGGAGATATGTCTACAGGTTTTGCACCTGTTGTTCTGGCAGGATCTGGAGCTGCTTCGAGTTGGTGTGTCTGGCCTGTAGGGAGCTTGCTTCTGATGATGAATCTGAAGAGGCTGGGGGGTTGTCTGAAGGCCAGAAAAGGGGGTTCAAGAAAGATTTCTTTCAGGATGGGGGTCCTCATCAAGTAGGGGTTGTGGTTGTTGGATGATAGCCGGTATGGGTTCCAGTGTGGGGTGGTAGGTGACAACTAGGGATGTGTGGTCGGAGAGGGTTTTATTTCCATATTGGAGCAGGTTCTTTTGGGGTATTTGGGTGGCCTGTTCCACGATATGATCTGCTTTTCTGGTGGAGTGTCCTTGTTTGGTGAAGGTGGTTTTAAGTGTATTATAGTGTATACCCCAGACTGTCTCCTCGGAGCATATTCTGTGGTATCTGAGTGCCTGGCTGTAGATAACAGATTTCTTGGTGTGTCTGGGGTGGCTCCTGGATCTGTGAAGATAGGTGTGGTGATCCATGGGTTTCTTGTATCTAGCTGTCTATAGGGTTCCAGTGCTGAAGCTGATTGTGGTATCCAGGAAGTTGATTCTGATGCAAGAGTGTTCCAGAAAGAATTTAATGGACAGGTGGTGATAGTTGTAGCGTAAATCTATGAGGGAGTTTAAATCATCTGTCCAGAGGATGAAAATATCATCTAGGTATCTCAGGTATATCATTGGTGTTGTGGTGCATTTGTGATGTGTTAGTTACACTGCTCATTAGTGCCTCTTTGGACTGTTTTAAATGAATTTAACCTATAAAATTTGTGGGCCGTGTGTGGAATGAAGGCTGGGGATCAGCAAGGAAAGAAGCAAGTTTTGAGGTAGGGTTTGACTCAGGAGAGTGAGGTTGCACTGTGCCTGGGGACAGGGACTCTGTTTCAGTCACAGGGGATAGTGTGAGAAAAGGCGAACATCTCTCTTTGCTTCTGTCTACCAAATACTGCCTACTTCAATATCCAGTCTCTGGTTTCTGAAAATTCCCACCAAAGAGCAGACCACAGAAAAATCCAACCAGCCCAATGACATCCCTGTGAATTGCCATGCACGCTGGGGCACGGTAGTAGCGAACACTTGGGCATATTCCGTTGGGGTACATTGCCTAGACGAGGGACAGAATTATGCTTCAGATTCTGCAGTGGCTATTGGAATCAGCAAAATTATGTATCCCAGTGCCTCTGGAGATCATTGTGTCCCAAATGCTGATGGGGAAGATAATTGCTTTGGCTTCCACAAAAATCCAAACTGGTAGTTTGGCCCATCATCCTGTCAAGATGAATACTGAAAATTATACTCTCTTCTGCCTGGTTTGTTTGAACCAGAGGATACTGAACAAACGGAAGGCTTCATTGCCTCAAATCTTGCTTCTCCTTTTGATACAACAGATGCTAGTCATGTCCGTTAATGCACTCCTAGAAGGTGCCCAGCTACCACGGTGATGGGGAAAGGTATAATAATCTGAGTGGAATAGAATTTTCCCACCAGTTCAGTGTCCTCCATCAGTTTTGGTACTAGTGTTGAGGATCATGAAAAGAAATGTATTGGGCTTGTTTTTAAAGGGTAGGTGGTCTCTTCTGCACATGCTCTGTTAGCTTAGCATGCAAGTTGCAGCATACGCCCCCTGCTTTGTTGTTTCTGGATCGCTCACCGTGGTTCTGCTTTCCCAAGGGTTGGCACATGCCAGGTGTTTCCGCTCAGGAAGGTTTCAGCTGTGACAGCCAAGCTAATTGGGGCTGACAGGAACTGTCTGGAGGGAACCATGGACTCTCTGAAGTTGACAGAAGTTTGTCAGAAAGGGCCCTGGGGCTCCTCCAGAGCAAGGAGCAGAGTTGCTCTGTCCAAATCCAAGAAAGAATTCAGCTACTTTCCCAAAACATTGGCTTTTGTCAGTGGATTTTGGTTTTGTTTTCTTAAGTTTCCTTCTCTTGTAACTGTCTCTCCCCTCCACCCGCCACCTGCTCTCATGGCAGGGTGTCCTGCCTGGTTTGACGAAGCACTGTCATGTTGGAGTCAGTGAGATGTTTCCATTCTGCCCATAATCTGAGTCCTGGGGACACCCCCCTGAGAGTAGCCTCAGCTGGCTAATACTTGCCAGGCATGCTCTTCCATTCTCCACCCTTTGTGTGTGTGCATGGGTGGGTGGTAGAGGACTATTATCTAACATTTCACAAGCTCTGTCTTCTGGGGGGAAACAGCCAGCTAGAATCTTCCCCTGGTTGCCTGCAACAGACACAGCCTTGTGTGTCCCCCTAGTCCTCCTGAGAGGGTGTGGGGAGGGTGAGACGCCTTTCATAGCCCACACCTGGCACTCATGAATATTTCATGCTTCTTGCTTTTCTTCCCCTTGAAGAGCAAACCTTTTCATATTTGATGCCCTGGAAGCCTGTTTGGTTGCTGAATGTTGCTTCATTAATGCCCTCCCTTCCCCCTGTTTCTCTGGACTGCCCAGCCCCTCTTCCTTTCTCTTCTCAGGGAATGGCTGTTTTCAAAGGCTGCCTTAGAAAAGGTCATTGTCCCTTTCATATTCAGTCCTTGCTGTGAGCCAGTGTGGCTTCTGCTCTGCCAATGGAAAAGGACAAATGGAGATGAGGGAAAAGACAACGGATGAGAGGGAGGGAGAGTCAGACAAGGAGAGAGAGGGAGGCACAGACCTGGTGAGAGAAAGAGAGAGAATGAGAAAAAAACACAGTGAGAGAAAAGTACATGGGGAGAGAGACTGGCAGGAAAAAATTAAGCAAAGAGGCCAGGAAGCAACTGGGGAGGTATACCCCAAAGAGTCTGCTTCCTGAGACCTTTGAAAACTCATTCTGTACGATGCTCCAGTGTCCTCTCATAGCCCAAACGGTAACCGTTGCCCTGATAACCCTTACGCTTTCCTCTTCATCACAATGGTCTCCTGAGGCAAGATGTCCAGATTCCCCAGTGATAAGGCACTACAAAAAGAAGTGTTGATGCTGTATGCTCCCTCTGAGCATCAGCTTCCTCTCTATTTATGTCTTGCCCTCTCGCCACTGCCTTCATATATATACTGCTCCCTTTTCACCCCCTCTTTCTGCTGACCTTCACCCTCACTTGATTACTATGGTGACCCCCCCTCTGAATCTCCACCGTTTCTCGTAAACCATCAGTTTCCTGTTCAGGAGCCCTTTGGTCTTCCTCCTTTTTTCCTTCACTGCTCCCTGGTATGCCCATGCCTTCTCCTGACAGGCTACAGCACCATTGTGGGGAGCCAGAGTTGGGCCCTAAAGGCAACTGGGCAGGACCCCATTCCATAGGGAGCCAGCCAGCCAGGGGAAGTTGCCCACTGGGCATGGATTTAAATCAGGGAAAGGAATGGGGCCATCCCTGAGGAAGTGGTATGATATCCCCAGGGGACGCAACTGGGTCTTGGTTTTTGTTTTTCACCTCTGTCTGTGTTGGCCTCCACTGCTGCCACAGTGCTTCTCTCCCCAGCAATTTCAGCCACGCAAGTTACCACACCCTCTCCATTTCTGATGGAGTGCATGGGAACAAGAAGGCCACACAAGCCTCGCTAGACAGCTGGAGCATGAGGAGGTGGCTGTGCATAGCCCAGTCCTCAGACACACCCACCATAGGGCAGAAGCGTCGAGAGCATGGTGGGAATGCTCAACTTGGCCAAGGCCAAAGTGCTGGTGAGTGCTGGCACCGATTCTGGGGACAATATTAATATGCAAGTCAGCATAGACCTGCCCAGTTCTCGCTCTGCATTAACAGGTGCTAGCTCTCAGCGGCTGCCTGGGCTGTGAGGGTGACTGGCAGCATAGTGCAGCATGAGGATTCAGTACGGTGAATTGTTGTTGGTCGGTGTTCTGCAGGGGACAGATTGCAGAGACTCTGGCTCCGAGTAATACAGGCAGCATACCGGAGCAGGGGAAGGCCAAGAACTGAAGGTATAATGATAATGAACTTATATTTACACAGCACCTCTCATCCAAATGCATCCCAGAGCACTTTGAAATTTTACTAGCAAGCCATCCAGTCTTTACACACATGAATCACTTTGTCTTCTGCCAAAAACTATTCACAGCTAAAGTGCACATGATTTAGGACAGAAAGTGAAGAAAACTGTATCTAAATTGAAATGATGGAATCCTTTGAGGAGGAGTAGGCAAACAGAATCACTTCAGTTGCCAGGGGTGGGGCACTGGGTCAGGCAGTCTTTCTTCTAAAAGAAGGCCATGCGATCTTTAATAAGCACAAACAGTCCAGACTGGAGCTGGGCAGAAAAAGCTAATTCCATTTAGCCAAGGAGTTTGATAGGTCACAGTTTAGTTTCGTTCCAATGAGGATCGAAAAACAACACACTGAGGCTGGGCTAGCCACCGCAAGTACGTGTCCAGCTGAGACCCTAGGCACATACTCTGGGTGGTTAGCAGATCTCCGGCCGCTCACACTGCCACAGCTACGCTCTGCTGTTAGGGCACTAGCTCAAGGAGAGCTGGCGGGAGTGTCTCCTCGAGCTGGGAATCATACCCCCCGCTCCATGGGCAGACACACCCTGATGCCCCGATTCTGCAAACACTGACACACATGATTGCCTTGAATCAGTGGTACTACTCATGTACACAGACTTTAGCATAGGCCTCTTCCGAAGCCTACTGAAGTCAAGAGGAGTCTTTGCATTGACTCCAATGAGCTTTGGATCAGGCTTCATGTGTGTAAAGGTATGTCTACACTGTGATAAAAAAACCCATGGCACAGAGTCAGCTGACTCTGGCTTGTGGGTCTCATGCTGTGGTGCTAAAAATTAGTAGGGCTGCCAATTAAACAAGAAACCAAAGTCATTCTGAGATAATGTTATACGTTGTGCAAGAAAGGAACAGGACCAAGCTATGAGCCTTCAGCAATTCAAGCCATCACTTATCTCAGCATGACACTTACCCCCAGTTTTGCTTTATATTCACAATAAAAACGGGCACAACAGAGATGGCAGTCACTGCTAAAAATTGTAGTGTAGACGTAAGAGCTTGGGCTGGAGCCTGGGCTCCGAGACCCTCCCCCTGTGTGAGATCTCAGAGCCCCGGCTCTAGCTGGAGCATCTACGCTTCAAAGATGTAACCCCATAGCCTGGGTCTCATGAGCCTGAGTCACTGACTTAGGCCAGCCATGGCTGTGCTGCAGGTCTTTTATTGCAGTGTGGACTAAGTGTTTGCAGGCGGTGTTTGTAAACTCCTCAGGGCAGGGAGCTGTCCTTTCCATTTGCCTGTAAAGTGCCATACGCAGCTATGGGGCTGGATATGTAATAAAGAACAATACAAAATATGACATAAAACTGTGTAAATGCAACTCTCTGGTTAAGATTTAAAGGGACTGATTCTCTCATTATTATCGGTATGAATCAGGTGTAATTCTAGGGAGGCAACCAAGTTACTCTGATATGAAACTGAGCATATGTTTACACTGCAGCCAAAGGTGTGACTGCAGCAGCCCTATGCTAGCTTTTATCTAGCCAATTTGAATAACAATAGCCGTGAAGCCTCAGCAGCACAGGTTGCAGCATGGGCTTCACAAGCTGTGCCTAGAACTCAGGGTATGTACTTGAGCTGCTATGGCTTCATTGCTAGGGTTATTCAAGCTCACTATGGCAAAGTGGGTAAACATATCCTGAGTGACAGGAAAATCCGTCCCTAAATGCACAAAAATCAAGAAATTCAAGGTTATGGTTGTAGCTTGGCCCACCCATACATACACAGTAACTTGCATTACTGTATCTTGCATTATTTTTATACCATACTATAGTGGCATTATTACGCATATTGCCATGGTATCCATCACTCTATGGTGCCAAATTTTCCAGACATCTCAGCTCCCAGGCAAGGTGCAAAATAAGCAGCCAGATTTTCAAGAGAGCTCAGCCTGTCAGCTACTTGGCTTTTTCGAAGATCTGGCCATAGGTGTCATAATGGAAGCTGCTGGGTTCTGAGCACTTTGGAAAATCCTGCCTGTCACGCAGCCGATTTGGTCAGGGCTTTAAAAGGAAAAAGGAAGCTCAACTGAGGCCCTTTCAGATCCCTTCCTTCAGGGCTTGCTTTATTTCCAAAACCAAAACCCAACACCACAGCGTTTCTGACTCTGGAGATGTTATTGCAAGTCTCGTGATATTTGGCGTAAAGCCCCAGCTCCTGCGGCTTGTGAATACAGGACAATCTCGGCTTTCATTTAAAAGAAATAAAAGCTTCTATCCCTCGTGATTGCAGACAAAAGATTAAAAACAGGACCCAGGTCGAAAGGTTCAAAAACCATATGATAAATAAAAAGAACCCCACTTTTTACAAAAAAAACTTTCATGATTTCTAAGCCAATCTCATGATTTTTGGGGCATGACTTTTGAATGCTTGGGTCTGGCAATACTACAACCAGAACAAATCGACTCAAACTACTGGGTAATAACTAACTGAAGTCTTTCCAACTTCAGCCAGCTGGGAGGAGAGAGGTCACATCCATCTCTTTTCCTTTCATAGCTCTCCCAAATTGGCCATCTTACAGGCAAGAACCCAGTAAACCCCGACATGTTGGAGCGCCAGTACACCTTCTCACTGGCCTGTTTATGAGCCTGAAAGGGAGCAGAGCTCTTTTGAAAATTTGTCCCCACATGTGCAATGTGGTAGCGTTAACAATAGTGCAGAAAGTTTAACTTTGGAATTCCCTGACTCTCGTGGATCTAAAATCTCTGCCATGATGCTGCATTGACATCAGTTTAATTTAACTTAATTTAATTTTTGTTTAAAAAAATTGTTTTGATGGATCATTCATTTAAATAAAGGCCAGTGCATCACATTTTTATTTGAATATATATATGCAACAGCACCAGGATTATTTCTAGATATCCCTATGCGTGTCTAGAACTCTAGACCTTGGTAAATTGATTAATGAGGTAGTATTAAATACTGATTTCCAAACACTTCTCACTTAATTATTCGATTGTAAATGAACTTTTTTCCTACTGACACTTGCCGACATTTCCCTCTCCTCCCAGTTCTCACCTCCAGTATTTCCCCTTCCTCTCACTTCTTCCAAGATCAATGTTGCATCTTTCTTCACATCACATTTAGGGCAGGAATGGCCTCTCACTTCTTGTTTATCAACCATATCCACTTTTCTCCCTGCTTCAGACCCACCTCTCTCATGTCACTTGCCAGCATTGAATTCTATGCTGCCCTGTTCACCCTCCATCTTCTCCTTCTATTGCTCTTCTGTAGACTGTACATGCTTGTCTGACTTAGGGCTACCTTAAGACATTGCTTCTTAGCCATAGAAAGGGGTGACAAACAGCTGTCTTACTCAGGAGGAGTCTATGGAAGGAACCATGACTTTGAGTTACAACTCCTTTCATGATCTCCCCTACCTCTCAAAGGAAGGCCATCTTCTACTGGCCTACAGCAGGCACAGATTTCATCCCCCTCTGCTTTGGCTCAGCTCCACTGGCCAGCATGTTGGGGGATAAAGCCAAGGCTCTGCCTATTCTTCACTCCTCTTCATGCATTCCCTGCCCACCTTCCTGGGGCACAGAATCACAACTCCACAGAGTCTGCTCTCTCCCCTGCTTATGGACTGGCAATGCAGGTAGCCCACGCAGAGGAATAAGGAGGGCTCTTATGCCCCTTACCTTTACTGCCTGGACACAGAGGGCAATTGATAATCTTGTCCTTAGCCCTGGCCTACACTATGAGTTTAGGTCGAATTTAGCAGCGTTAGATCGATTTAACCCTGCACCCATCCTCACGACGAAGCCATTTTTGTTGACTTAAAGGGCTCCTAAAATCAATTTCTGTACTCCTCCCCGACGGGGGGATTAGCACTGAAATCGACCCTGCTGGGTTGAATTTGGGGTAGCGTGGACACAATTCGATGGTATTGGCCTCCGGGAGCTATCCCAGAGTGCTCCGTTGTGACCGCTCTGGACAGCTTCTCTCAACTCAGATGCACTGGCCAGGTAGACAGGAAAAGCCCTGCAAAGTTTTGAATTTAATTTCCTGTTTGGCCAGTAGTGAGCTGATCATCACAGGTGCCCATGCAGAGCTCATCAGCACAAGTGACCATGGAGTCCCAGAATCGCAAAAGAGCTCCAGCATGGACTGAATGGGAGGTACTGCATCTGATCGCTGTATGGGGAGATGAATCTATGCTATCTGAACTCCGTTCCAAAACACAAAATGCCAGAATATTTGAAAAAATCTCCAAGGGCATGAAGGTAAGAGGTTATAACAGGGATCTGCAGCAGTGCCACATGAAGCCTACAAAAGAACCAGAGAGGCAAATGACCGCTCCGGGTCAGAGCCCCGCTTCTATGATGAGCTGCATGCCATTCTAGGGGGTGCCCCTACAATTACTCCATCCCTTTGCTTCCCTCCTCCCCCACCCCTCCAAAGCTAGCTTGGCAGTTATTCCCCCATTGGTGTGATGAATTAATAAAGAATGCATGAATTTGAAACGACAATGACTTTATTGCCTCTGCAAGTGGAGATCAAAAGGGGGAGGGGAGGGCGGTTGGCTTACAGGGAAGCAGAATGAACCAAGAGGGTGTGTTTTTGTCAAGGAGAAACGAACAGAACTTTCACACCGTAGCCTGGCCAGTCATGACACTGGTTTTCAAAGCTTCTTTGATGCACAGCGCGCCCTGCTGTGCTCTTCTAACTGCCCTGGTGTCTGGCTGCGTATAATCAGCGGCCAGGCGATTTGCCTCATCCTTCCATCCTGCCATAAACGTCTCCCCCTTACTTTCACAGATATTGTGGAGCACACAGCAAGCGGTAATAATGATGGGAATATTGGTTTTGCTGAGGTCTAACCGAGTCAGTAAACTGCGCCAGTGAGCTTTCAAACGTTCAAAAGCACATTCTACCACCATTATGCAGTTGCTCAGCCTATAGTTGAACTTCTCCTTACTACTGTCCAGGCTTTATGAGCCATGGGGAGCAAGGGATAGGCTGGGGTAGGTGCGACCATGCGGTGCTACCGACTGGGAGAGCAGCCTGAGGCAGAAGCCTCCAGCTGGCATGATATTACAGGCAGGACTGAATCTCCATTAGACAAAACTGAAAGAAAAGAATGACCTGGAGTCATTCCCATTTTTGTCCAGATGCCCCCGACCGACCTCACTGAGGCCAATCAGAATCACCCATGTCTGCCCAGGTGCCCCCGACCAACCTAACTGAGGTTGGCCAGGAGCACCCACGGGACGACGATGGCTAGCAGTCGTATTGTACTGCCTGCCATCCACAAGAAAAGGCAAGGGGATGCTGCTGTGTAGCACTGCAGTAGACAGGAGGCATACGGTGACAGTGAGCTGAGCGGGCTCCATGCTTGCCATGGTATGTCGTATGCACGGGTAACCCAGGAAAAAAAGCTAGAAATGATTTTTTGCCATTGCTTTCACGGAGGAGGAGGGGCTGACGACATGTACACAGAACTACCCGAGACAATGTTTTTGCCCCATCAGGCATTGGGAGTTCAACCCAGAATTCCAATGGGCAGCGGAGACTGCGGGAACTGTGGGATAGCTACCACAGTGCAACGCTCCAAAAGTTGATGGTAGCCTCGGTACTGTGGACGCACACCTCCGACTTAATGCGCTTAGTGGGGATACACGCAATCGACTGTATCAAATCGATTTCTAAAAAATCGACTTCTATTAAATCAACCTAATTTCACAGTGTAGACATACTCTTAGGCTATGTCTCCTCTAGCACTCTTGTCAGCAAAGCTTTTGTTGGTCAGGGGTGTGAAAAAACTGGTGACATAGCTACCTCTGCTCATTGGGGGTGGTTTAATTATGCTGGCAGGACAGCTCTCTCCCGCTGGCATTGAGCAGCTACACGGGAGACCTTACAGTGGTGCCGCTGCAGTGGTAGCAGTGCCGCTGTAAGATCTTCAGTGTAGACATAGCCTTAGACTGTAAACTCCTTTGCCTTGCCCTTTTTTTTTTTTTTTTCTTTAAGATCTACTGCTGAAAAGTGCTGTGCAATTGCCAGGTATTGTTACTTTTTGTGGTGAGGGGGGGGACATGTACACATATGGTGCTCCGCAAACATTTATTAACAACAACAGAAAACTTAATGCACGGCAAATTTGAAATTTGGGGGGAAGGGAATCTGGCTTTGAGTTATCTGTGCACAAAACCCCCATCTGAAATAAGAAAATACAGTTCAAAAATAGTCAAATGGAATTTTACATTTTCCAAAACTAAGTCGCCTTTGGACAGAAGACAAAGAAGAATAATTTTTTTCAGAAAGTTAAATAGTATCTGAAACAAGGGGCTTATAATGGTATTTTAAAAGTTAGAGATGGAAAAGATCTATTAGATCCCCAAGCCATGGCAGGACTGTTTCCCACAGGGAAACAGGCTTTTGTCTAGTTAGTTTTAAGACAGACTGTTCCACAGCCTAATACAGCTCCCTATCAGAAGCTAATTTCACATACACTCTCCATTTAAATTAGTTCCTCAAAAACATACTGGAGAGAAGTCAAAAGTCATCATTTCTCCACGGTGCTGCAAGTGGGGTTTACATCCATATAAATCTCTTTGTCCTAGGCACTGATATGACACCAAACATCTGGGTGTGGAATACAGATTTAAGGCAGATAAGTAAATATTGAACTGCTTTGTTCTTGCCATCCCAGGGTTCAGCTGCTTTAAATGATTTTTACATTATTGTTTTGGTCTATAGGCTGAACATAGGACTGTGAATCAGGAGATGTCGGTTCTATTCCTGACTCTGCTGGTGACTTTCACTGTGCCTCAGTCACCTGTTCTGTGACAAGAGGATGATAAAACTAATACACTTTTGGAAAGCTTTTTGAGATTCGCAATTGAAAATGAGAACCTGACCAGGTTGGCTTCTAGGAGCTTCTGCAATATAAATGAACAACAACAACAGACCTGGTGGAAAATGAACAACAACAACAGACCTGGTAGATGGAAATTTCCATCAGAAAATGCCGTTTCATCAAAACCGAAACTTCCCACAGGAATATATCAATGAAATTTCACTTTGGAATTTTTTTTGAAATAAAAGAAAAAAGTTTCAATAAGGTGAAAACTTTCTGGTTCAATATTTTCAGATGTTTTGATTTTTCATTTCAAAATTTCTTTTATTTTAATGTTACTAAAAAATTGTATAAATGTCACAATCCAAAAGGAAATGTTTTAGGCGACCAAAAATGATTTTCTTTTGTGGTGGGAGGGAAGACATTTTGTTTCAAGTGAAAATGGGAACTTTTTTGTTTTTGTTCCAATTCAGATTGAAACAAACCTTGAAATCACAGAATTCCGCACGAAATGGAAAACCCTGTTCCCACACAACTCTAAATAATAATATGCCATATTATGTATGAGAGATAGTACTATACTGAGAGATGTATATGCAAACCCCCCCATATATTCCTACACTCATACACTATATATTAATAGACACATATGCTTCCTATTCAACAAAGTTGCTATGCAACAGTCTACTACAGATCCCTTCACAGAACCTTCATATGAGCAGATTTCCTCGCCTCTGTGCAGTCTGTGATGACTCTTACCAATCAGTGACCATAAATTTAAGGCAGAGATTGGGAGGCACATAGTACAGTGCAAAAGGACTGTGCAACCAATGTGACAGCAGAGTGAACCGAAGAGACATTTTGTGCTCCAATGTCAAAAATATGATGGAGTAAGAGATATTTCCTCAAATTATCAGAAATGATTAAAGACTTTCCATTAAAAAGCAGTTAGGAAAAAAACTGCATTACCCTGGAGAGGATGGGAAGAAAAGAGATGACAGAGATGACATTTTACATAGCAATCTACCACTGAATCAGAAATGGACAATAATAACCAAAGGTTGTGGAAAAATACCCCAAACCTGATGTGAAGATCTACCGTGAGCAGATTGTAACTACCTTTGACAGAGACCTGAAGGGTGTTTCTCCCCTTTACACTTTGTTAGCTTGGATAACTTGTTACTGAATTAATTCGAATGGTTATAGGACCACAACAAGCTATCATTTCTGTTTCATGCACCTTCAGACAAAACCCTGAAAGGCAGCACTCATAAGGCTAAAGGCAGGAATGTGAGAGAGAAGCATGAATGCTAATGCCTGGGTGAGACATACAGTATTATAAAAACTGGGCTTCTAGCATTTTGTCCAGTCTAATTTAAAAATTACACAGGAGCAGCCAGACTGGATCTGACCCTGGGCCCATCCAGTCCAGTGTCCTATCTCTGACAATTGCCAGCACCAGATGCTTCAGATGAAGGTACAAGAAACTTCTATTCCCTAGTAGTTTAGAGATTGGCTCAAACCCTGAATCATGGAGTTTAATGTCTCCTCCAAAACTTATTATCATTAACTATGATAATTCTAGATATTCTTAACATCCATACAAATGTCTAAACTCCTTTTGAATCTTGCTAAGTTTTGGCCTCAATGACTTCTTGTGGCAGTGAATTCCATGGTCTGATTGTGCATTGTGTGAAAAAGTATTTCCTTTTAATTTCATTGAATGTCCCCTTGTTCTTGTGTTAACAGAAGTTCCTGATCTACTTTGTCTGTACCATTTATTATTTCATATACTTCTATCATGTCATATACAACCAACGAGGCTTCCACCACTTCCCTTGGCTTACTAGATTTCAGTATAAGGAAGTTCTTCCTGTTATTCACTCTAAATTTCTTCTTTATTAATTTCATCCCATCACTCTAACTGATAGCCCAGGCGGCACACCAAAAAATCAGTTCACAAATCAATGATTTGTGGGTTGTTATCATGTCCAGCCTGTTTAGACATCCTCGCTTAGCCAAGCTAGACTGATTTTGCTTTTTAAAAATCTTCCCTCATCAATCAAATCCCTCCAGCTTCCTGATCATTATGGTTGCTCTTCTATGAATTCCTTCTAATATATTCTAGTAGTACGGCGCCATGATTTGAAAACAATGTTCTAGATAAGGCCATGTAGAGAGGGAATATTAGGAACACAGGACTGGAAGGGACCTCCTGGGTCATCGAATCCACTTCCCTGCTATCGCAGGCAACCCTGTCATATAATCTCATTCTTAAATATATCAAGCCTCATTTTAAGACTAGTTAGGTTGCTTGCCTCAGTACTCCTATTGGAAGACTGGTCCAGAATCTTACCCCTTTGATGGTTGGAAACCTTCTTCTAATTTCTAGTCTAGGTTTACTCTTGGCATATGAAGCCCAACATTGTAACAACCTTGTATGCTGCCACTGCACATTGCAAACTCATCTCATCTTTGCTGCCTGTCTCACTCCCATGGGCAGGAATTTCCAAAGAACTCAGCTCTCTGGGAGGCACCAAAACACATAGCCAGATTTTCAAAAGAGCTCAGCCTACTGGGTTCACATTGGGTGCTGAGATCTTTTGAAAGTCTGGCCCCTATTTAGTTGCTTAAATGTGGCACTAAGTTCTCTTGAAAACGTGGCCCTGTGTCTGTCTCACCACTGCTCTCTCTCAGAGTCCTCCTCCCTCACACTGAATATGTGTGCTGCAGATCACTCCTTCCTTCCCCTTCCCCCTCCAGTTTTCTCCTTTTGTTACTTTCTGCCCAGGTGTCTACTCTCGCTCCATCCGTTTGTATTATTTGTCTGTCCTGCCTAGTGTCTGCAACTCCTCCAGTTTTACTATCATCTGCAAATCTCCTTAACGTGCTTTGCTCCTTCTTCCACATCATTAATGAAGAATTTTAAAAAGACATTCAATAAGATTTCTGACAAAAGGTCCTGTTGGTGATATTGGCTGTACCTCACTAGACACTTGCTTCCACCTCAGCACATTCCCATTTATCATTAGCCTTTGTTTACAGCCTTTTAGCCAGTTTTCACTCCACAGGACAGTCTTCCTATCCAAGGAAATTTATTTTTTCATTTAATAATGAAAGTGCCTCTTCATCCAGAACTACTGCACATACAACCATATATCTGTCGTAGACAGACAGAGATATAAATGCCAGATAGCAGAAAAGAAACGAAAACAGTATTAGTTCTACACAGACACTGCTATAGTGGAGAGAAGTAGAGTTTAGAAGAGGGATCAGTGTGGGGAAGAAATGCCTAGAGGTGGCTGTATGGCAAGTTATTGGGCTCTATAAAGGGATAAGTGGGTGAAATTCTATGGCCTGTGTTATGCAGGAGGTCAGGTGACCAGACAACAAATGTGAAAAATCAGGATGGGGTGGAGGGTAATAGGAGCTTTTATAAGAAAAAGACCCAAAAATCGGGACTGTCCCTATAAAATCGGGAACATTCGGTCACCCTAATAAGACTAGATGATCACAATGGTCCCTGCTGGCTTTAACATCTCTGAATCTAGTTTTGTGGGCCTGATTTTCCCCAGCTGTAATTGCATTGATTCTACTGGAGTTACTCCTTATTTACACTGGTATAAGAGAGAGAAGAATGCAGGGCTTCACTTTGATCTGTCTAGCTTTGTTTTTAGTTTTGGGCCCCAATAATTAAAATTTCCTTGGCACACATCCTCAGGAGACAGCCTGTCAACTGTGTTTCTTTCATTTAGTTTCTTGCCTGCTCTCACCTGTAATAAACTTCCCCTCAGCTCTGGAGAAGGGAATGAAGACACTGAGGTATGGAATGGGATTGGCCTCACCACTGTGGGAGAGCCCTAAGGAGGTCTTGGTCATTGCGGATAGCCTGATAAAAGTGAGAGCAGGGGGCATTAAAGGGGGAAGAAGAAAGAGACTTCTTATTATATGGTAAGGAAGAAAAACTCAGTATAAAACCTGGGGAGAAACGCTGAAAGTATCACAATGTCTTATGTGACAGCTGTTTTCACTGAGCAATACATGACCTGAAATACCAAACAGACACATTATTTCCTCCCCTACACAATTCCTTACATCTCCTTGTCAATTGCTGGAAATGGGCCATTTTCATTACCACTACAAACAGTTCTTTTTCTCTCCTGCTGCTAATAGCTCACCTTAACTGATCACTCTCCTTATAGTGCGTATGGTTAACACCCATTGTTTCATGTTCTCTGTGTATATATATATATCTTCCTACCGTATTTTCCACTGCATGCATCCGATGAAGTGGTCTGTAGCCCATGAAAGCTTATGCTCAAATAAATTTGTTAGTCTCTCAGGTGCCACAAGTACTCCTGTTCTTTTTGCGGATACAGACTAACACGACTGCTACTCTGATACCAAACAGACACAGTGGGACAAATTCATTGCTGGTGTAACTCCACTGACTTCAATGGCATGAAATTGGCCCACTGCATCAAATCCACTCCCCTGTTATAACCACCGTGATATCTGTGCCATATACAGTGGATACTTCCTGTGGTGACATGGGCAATCCTTGTCTATCTTACTGTGCTCTATAGTTATCAGAACTGAATCCAGAAAGAGGAGATGCAGAGGAAGAGGGAAAAGAGAAAGGAAGAGAGGTGGAGCGTAATAAAGATGTGACACGCAGATAAGAGGCTAGTTTCTGTTTTCCTAGCCCTTGCCACATGAGATGGGGCAGGGTTACAAAAGATTATACCCCTGTCACATGGCAGGGGTCAGTGTCCATTGACTGCAGGGAAAAGAAGGAAAGAGAGAAGTGTCCTATGAACACAGCAGATACATAGCTGGATCCTATGTATGGTACCCCTCCTCACCCCCTTCCCTCCACAGTGAAATTAACACCAAGGTGGGCCCATTTCTCAGATCTGAGCCAATCCAGCAGGGAAGCAATTTAGCTGGGCCAGGGAGCTGTAGAAAGCTGCTTGTGCCTCCAGGTTCAGGCTCGGCCCATCACATCCTGACAGCTCAATCCCCAGCAGAGCTCACAGCCCTGACTCATACATGCTGCATATACACAGAACTGCAGAGGTGGGAACCAGGACACGACGGAAAGGAGAAAGTGCACAGCAAGGAATAGATACAATACACCATTGTTGTTCACCCCCATGGAGAGCTGGCCTGGTGTATTTTTAAATGAGAGGAAACTGAAGAATGGTGCAGAAGGTAGTAGAGATCAACCCCCTCACTCCTGCTCCCACCAAATCTCACTGCTCATCCATCCCCCACCATACACCTCACCATGACTCTACAGGTGGTCTCACCCCTTCCATATTCTTACATGAGACAAAAAAAATTCTTGTTTTATTGCCAACTCCTAACTCCAGCACTTTGGTCATCAATTGGGCACGACAGACAGAATGACTCCACATGTAGCCTTACTGTTCACACACTCCTCACAACCCAGCCGGGCAGCCTTTGCAAAGCCCTTTGAGAAAAAGGTTTTTTTGGAGGGTGGGATGGGGGCGGTTGGAGACAAAATGAAGGGCTAGGCTGAAAATCTCAGGTACGCAGGAACTTAGCCTACATCTGGACTGGAACTAGTGGCTCTACCCCATTCTCCTAACGTCCCTGAGTTCTTCGGTGCTCACCGCCAAACTGAGGCTAGATTGGTGACTTAGAGCTGGAGTATCCCAGCTAAGTATCCCAAACCTATTTCCCAGTTCTTGAGCCAGCAATGGCCCACCAGCTGGGACTGGACTCTAGGGGCCATTGTTTTGGTGATACACAGAGTATACATGCATACCTGTCTTATAGGCAACAAGGTCAATCCAGCTACCTGGAGGTCCAGGGCTGGACAATCAATGGGTGAAGAGATCCCAGACACAGCAGCAGAGCAATGAATAAAAATGGCACAGACAAGGGTGAAGTGCAGATGAAATGAGGTGCCAGTGAGAGGAAAGAATGACTTACTAGGCACCCGGTTGATGGCTTTGAGGGGCCTCAGGACACGGACAGTACGGATTGCAGACAAGTTAATGTTTTGGAGGTCCAGGGAATATTCCACCATCCTGCAACAGGAGAGACAGAGAGTGAGTTTAAAACAATCGAAGACCCACTTTAAGCGACAGGTAGGTCACCAGCAGGAGGAAGTGAGGGGTGCTTGAGATGAGAGGGCAAGGTGTTCACACCCTCCATGCAGTGCAAACAGCTTTCAACGCATTCGTGCTTTTCCATCCAGCTGGTGGGGAAAATGTTAAAAACAAGGGGTACTGATGAACCAACCCATGAACACATTGATAATATGCTAATGTTCTCCCCACTGAGGCTGGAGAGACAGAGGAAATGAATGACAACTGGCTTTACACAGCACAGGGTGCATTTTTATTCAAGAGTTTCTGGCAACAGTATAAGTCCTGAGAGTGAAGCTGGAGTCCTCGGGAGCCCTACAAGAGCAGAACTCAAGTCCCCAGAACCCCAAGGTAGAAAATTCAGCCCTTCAATCCATAAGTTTTGGAATGAAAATGAGAGAGTGAGCAGCAGTGACAAGCCATCAGGCTCCAACGCAGCAGGTGGCAGTAACCCCAGCCTGGCACTTACCTGTGGCTACCGTTACAAAGGGAAAGGGCTGTGCAAGAACGGACAAGGGGATGGTGGCAGAATAGCACGCACCGCACAGGTGACCCCTGCAGAGAGAGACAGGCTGGAGTCCACTGGTGGCTGAACAGTCTGGAGCACAGCAACCACCTTCTCTTCCCAGCTGGTGCAGCTGGACTTACTGTGGCCTACACATCCATGGATTCCCATAGCAAGGATCTAATCAAGGATCCTTATAGCATTGGGAAGGGCCTTCAAGCAGCAGGAGTGATCACATCTCAGCTTTACGTCACTCCTGTTGGACACCATCCTAAGGGGTATGTCCTTACTTTATGATATATACAGGATCTGTGTTTTTTTAAACTTGCAACCTACGCAGCAAGTTCTTTCCCCAAATAACCTTGAGAACTGAGCAGCTATGAGTAATGCATTGGCTTTAACCCACCCCTGCCAGTCAGACAAACATTAAGGAAACATTCCTTTATTTTAATAAGCTGGAAAGAGAGGAAACATGGGCCTTATAAGGCACCTACTGTAAGAGAACCTCACAGCACTTTACACACGTTAATGAATTTAGGCTCATGACCCCTCTGGAAGGTAGGCAAGCATTGTTATTCCCAATTTACATGAAGGGAAACTGAGGCACACAGCAGTAAAGTGACTGGCCTCAGGTTAGTCACTGAGTCAGTGCCAGACTCAGGAATAGAACCCTGATCTTCTGAATCCTTCTTGACATTAACCACAAGGCCAGGGGAAAAAGTGACATTCTCTTGCTGTTTCAAGGTGCATAGGAAAGGGATAGGAAAATCTTCTCCTTTCCACTGCATCAACTCTAGGGTGACCAGATGTCCCAATTTTTACTTGTTGGTCGGGACGCAAATTGTTCCAATATTTTGTCCTTTGACACATAGGTGGAGGGGGCTCACACCCCTCCCGCCCTGACTCTGCCTCCTCCCTCCCCAGCCATTGGATCTCTCCACCCCACCCCCAGCCCTTCCCCCTCATTGCCCCATTGGATTCCTCTCCAAATCCCCGCCCTGGCCCTGCCTTTTCCCCAAGCATGTCGCATTCCTCCTCCTCACCCGTTCCTCCCAGGCTTGCACTAATCAGCTATATGGTGGCGCAAGTGCTGGAGGGAGGGGGGGAGAAGCAGGATGCGGCAGCCATCTCGGGGAGGTGGAGGCGCAGCGGAGGTGAGCTTGCACGGGGGGGTGGGGTGTGGAGTTCCCGGTGGGTGCTCAGCCCCTACCAATTTTTCCTATGCTCCGGTGGCTCTTTTTTGTTGTTGTTTGTTTGTTTGTTTGTATTTGTTTGTTTTTTCTCCACCACCGGCTCTTGGGGTTTTGTTTTGGTTTTTTTGCTCCACCGGCACACCCCCGCCCTCGACACACCCATGTCCCAATATTTCACGTCTCTCATTTGGTCACCCTAATCTACTCCAAAACCAGAAATGCTTGCTTCACATGCTGCACTTGTCATACACAGGGGCCTTTAGATTTCAGGGCTGTCTATTCAGCACCTTTCACCAGCACCAAATCCACTTTATATTAAAATACCATGTTGCTTTGTCTCAATTCTTTTGAGCACTGTAACCCCTCTATCTGGACTGATCCCTACAATCCATCACCTCATTCCCCCCTACCCAAAGGACATGAAGAGCAGGTGTCTACTTTTCTATCTAAACTTTTCACAAAGGAATTTGTCAGAGTGATAGATTTTCAGACAAAATGGGGTAAACCTGTCGAGGTGTTGTGATCATTTTCTCTCTCTCTCTCTCTTTCCCCCCGCTCTGTTCTCTCTCATACTTTTAGAGTAATTGAGTGAAATAATTATTTTCCTGAAATGCAGCGGTGTTCATCTATCCCCCCCGGAGCTGTCAGCTCCATACACAGTGAACGCAGAGGGAGAGAGAAGGGATTTTGTGCAGATAATCAAAATATTCATAAAGGAGACACAGCCCACAGAAAGCACGAATGATGGACAGGGATTGAAGATGTGAACAGCAGTTGGGGAAGGATACAAAGTAATACACACACACACACACAGATATGTGCATGTAGACATGCAAGCACGCACACAAAGACACAGGCCTCCACACGGAGTTATACACTTGCAGATGTTCTTTTCACCCACTTCCCATGAGTACACTAGAGGGAAAAGGTGGGTGAGGTAATATCTTTTATTGGACCGACTTCTGTTGGTGAGAGAGACAAGCTTTTGAGCTACACAACGCTCTTTCAGTAGCTTGAAAGTTTGTCTCTTTCACCAGCAGAAGTTGGTCCAATAAAATATATGATTTAACTCACCTCGCTTCTCTCATATCCTGGGACCACCATGGCTACAACAACACTGTAACCATGAGGACACTGTCAGCTATACCCTCTGTGGAGATGTGTGGTGGGGAAGGGTGAGAGCTGTGAAAACAAGGGGTTTCTTCTCTGACAAATAGCAGAACAATCCAAAACAAATTCTCTCAAGCAGATTGCAAATAAGCAAATGATCCTAATGTAAAACCTTGTAATTTGGAAAAGGGGCCTTCGTTGAAGTACAAGTCCCCACGTAAAAGATCCAATTGCTCTCACAGCGCATGAGCACAGCAGAAAGGCACATTCTCGTAATGAACTCGCTGCTGGGTACGTGTACTCTACTTCCCTGTACTGGACGGAATCAGAACTTGTCAATGATAGTGCTGCAACTGAGATCCTCCTCCAGCTGAAGTTTGGAGCAGGAGGGTCAGAAGTCTATGGGAGCTGTAGTTACAAAGTTCCCAGTAGCTGTAGTATCAGCAAACAGCACTGGATGTTACACTATAGTTTTGTTTGGTTGCAAGATCCTGGAACAGTCAGTCTCAGTGCCAGGTGTCACTGAAAAAGAAAAACTGGTTCTCAGGGAAAGGAGGGGATTATTCTTTTGGGAGAAAGTTTGACCCTCTAAGGTTTTGCAGAAAGCAACTTCTAACAGAGATGAGCTCAGCTCCTACTTGTTTGGCCAGGGGTTTCAGCTCATCTGATAGAACTGCCACTTACAGTTTTTCATGAGGATTCTCAGTAATAGCCTTGGCAAGAGTAACAAGCGGGACATGCATGCACACCAGCACTGGATGACAAGGGGTCCCAGCTAGTTGGTTATGCCCACTATGTTCAGCTCATAGATATCAGCTATAACGTGGACCCCCTGAACCTCCACATCACACAGTTCCAGAATCTCCTCTGATTCAGCAGTTCTTCTGCCTCAGGACCACGCCTTGACATGTATCTCTCATTCCTGATGTCTCGACCCTTCGCATTACCTTGTGTCAATGTCTCTCTCCACCCCCCAAAGTGATGCCAGACACACAGACCCAAGGAGGGAGGAGACTGGGATGAGGTAAACCCCCTGCCCAGGAAGGAACCTACTGTTTGTGCAGGCAATACAAATTTTACCTCCATCCCCTTTCAAAATGGGATCTTTCAGAGACATGGGTATTTTCAGCAGGTGGACCTGCAGAACCCCACCAATTTTCAATTTTGTTGTTTGCTTTCATACCCTTTCCCTGCCACCCTGTCCCCCACCTCCTCGGACTGTGTTTCTACTGGTGGTACCCAGTACATGGAGGCAGGGCTGGCTCCAGGCACCAGCTGACCAAGCAAGTGCTTGGGGCAGCACCTTGGGGTGGGGCAGTGCTCGGGGTTTTTTTTTTTGGTTCGTCGGGGCAGCACTGGATGGGGTTCTTTTTGTTTCGGTGGCACAGCGCTCAGGGAGGCTGGGCTTCGGGTGGCACGGTGTGGTGCTCGGGGGGTGGGCCTTTGGGTGGCGTGGCGCTCGGAGGGTGGGCTGGGGCTTCGGGCAGCATGGCACTTGGGCGGCGCGGCACTTGGAGGGGCAGTGCTTTGGGCAGTGTGGTGCTGGGGGGGTGGGGGCTTGCATGGCGTGGCACTCGGAGGGGAGGCGGAGGCTTGGCGCAGCGCTCAGGGGGGCTTTGGGCAGTGCAGCGCTCAGGGGGCGGGGGCTTGCATGGCACTTGGGGGGGTGAGGGTTTCGGGTGGTGCAGTGCGGAGGGGGCTTGTGCAGCGCTCGGAAGGGGGTGGGGGCTTTGGACAGTGAGGCGTTCAGAGGGGCGGTGGGGGCTTGCGCGGCGCTCGGGGGGTGGGGCTTCGGGTGGCGTGGTGCTTGGGGGAGGCGGGGGTTTTGGCAGCGTGGCTCTCGTAGTGGGGGAGGGTACTGCAGGACAGCGCTCTTCTTTTTTGCTTGGGGCAGCAAAATAGTTAGAGCCGGCCCTGCATGGAGGGAAGCTGGGCTGCACTGGAGGAGTGCATCATCTGATGTCATAATCTTCCCTGTGTGACAGTAGGACAGGTTACCATGGAGACTGACTGGGATGTCACTGAGAATGAGTAGCCAGGAACAGGCTAACTGTCAGGAAATCAGGATCACATTTGCCACACAAGGGTTTGAAGCTCTTGTAGCATTTGCCTTCGAACTCCTGGTTCACCTAACACCCACACCCTACCAATGGTGAGCCTGATCCTCACAGGGTTCAGGATTACGTGGCTGACCCTGTTCAACAGAGTTCACTAGACCAAAACTCAGGGGAAAGGGGGCCCAGCTGTGAAGTTTGAATTCAAATCCCCATCTCTGTAATGGGCCTGAACAATTATCCTGAATCCAGTGACTCCTATGCCTGGGAAGAAAGGGCTGAAATCTGAAGCTGGATCAGAATTTCACAGCTGGCACCCAAAACTGTGGACCTGAAGAAAGTGAAGTCTGGGTCTGCATCTGAACTTTGGGGTTTCGACCCATCACTTGCCCCCAGCTATCCGAAAGAGTTTGGGAAACCATGTTGATCACAGTACGCTGCACGTGTTATAATTTAACTAGAGCAGGGTCAAATTAAGGCCAGCCAAGTCATCCACCACCTTCTCCCCTAATCCTCCCCTTGTTGCAGCCCAGCTTGACAGGAAAGCATGGGCCTGATTATATATTCCAATTTAGTTTCTCTCGGCATCTTATAGTCACTGTTCTTTTATCGTAATTGCTGCTGGCGTCTTCAGGCCCAGAAGAAATCAAGCAAAACAAACGGCCCAACAAAAACCCATACCGGGATTTGAACATTCTCTCCCTCCATCCCCCTCAAGTAAATGGCAGCTCACCTCCCTCGCTGAACAGATGTTACTTAGCCTTTGGTTGTGGGTGGGTGAGTGCAGGAAGGGATTAGGGAGCTGGAACTACTGCTAAATCAGTGGGAAACCCCTGAGCTGTGAAGGGATTTGAGTAGAGAGCTGTCAAGATAATTGAATTTGTACAGTAATGCCTCTCTACCCAGAGACTATATTCCCCTTCAAGGTTTCCTGTGTGACACTTCTCGGAAAGGGAGGGGAAACAATGCTACCCCAAAAAACTATTATTGTCCAGGGTAGGTGTAGGGGGGCAAAAGAATGGTGAATGGTCACTGTGGGGAATGAAAGAGTAGTACTCAAGATGTAGGAACTCATAACTACTTCCAGTTCAAGCCACCCTCAACGGGAGTCGCTGTAGGGAATGGGGCAGGAACGCTGGCTGAGGGCGGGGGGTTCGCTGGAGGGAATGGGGCAGGAGCACTGGCTGTGGTGGGGGAAGCTGGAGGGAATAGGGTGGGAGCGCTGGCTGTGGGGGGATTCGCTGGAGAGAATGGGAGGGAGCGCTGGCTGTGTGGGACAGTCACTGGAGGGAACGGGGTGGGAGCACTGGCTGAGGATGATGCTGGAGGGAATGGGGCGGGAGGGCTGGCTGAGGGTTCGCTGGAGGGAACAGGGTGGGAGGGCTGACTGTGGGGGGAGAGTCACTGTGGGGAACAGGGTGGGAAACAGGGAGGGGGAGAGTCACTATGGGGAATGGGCCAGAAAGGCTGGCTCTGGGGAGGGGGTCAGTGTAGGGAACAGGGTGGGAGCACTGGTTAGGGGTGGGGAAATTGTTGTAGGGAACAGGGTGAGAGCCCTGGCTGTTGGGGAATCACTGGAGGGAACGGGGCACGATTGCTGGCTGTTGGGTTTGTCACTGGAGGGAACGGGGTGGGAGCGCTGGCTGTGGGAAGGATTGTTTTTGGGAACGGGGCAGGAGACCTGGCTGTAGGGGAAGTCGATGGAGGGAACAGGGCAGGAGTGCCGGCAGTAGTGGGGAGTCATTCGAGGGTAAGGGGCAGGACCACTGGCTGTGGGGGGGTCGTGTAGGGAATGGGGTGGGAGTGCTGGCTGTGGGGTGGGAGTTGCTGTAGGGAATGGGGTGGGAGGACTGGCTGTGGAGGGGAATCACTGGAGGGAACAGGGTAGGAGTGCTGGCTGGGAGGGGTCGCTGAAGGGAGGGAATGGGATGGAAAGGCTGGCTGTGAGGGAGGAGTTGCTGTAGGGAACAGGGCAGATGTATGGGTTGGGACGGGGAGGATCGCTGTAGGGAACAGGCTGGAAGCACTGGCTGGGGGTGGTGCTGTAGAGGCTGTGAGGGATGGAGGTGCTGCCTGAAAGGGAACTCCCAGTTACTAGAGATGTGGGAATGAAAGGAGTTAAGACAAAAAAGCCTCATGCAAATCTGACCCCTACCCTCTTGCTGAGATTGGCTTTCAGAGCCCTATCCACAGAGCAGTTGACATGACTTCTCAGGCATGCAGCATTAATTAGTAGGGGTTTGGGGTGATGCATAAAAAATCCATTGTGACATCTCTGAGGCAGGGCCAGTGGCTCTCGTCAAGGAAAGTTACTTCAATTCTTCCTGTGCTTTATATGCCCAGGAACGGGCTAGTTAGTCACTTCAAGAAGAAGAGGGGGCAACGAAGGGTGAAAACAGAAAAAGGAAAAGGTGGGCAGAGGCGAGACACAGTTTTTGCCCTGTGCATTTCATATGTCAAAATCAATATGATATTTGCTCCATAGAATTCTAAAGTAACAGGCGTCTGTAGTTTCAGATGTTCTCTCCTCTGTGGCTCTGCCTCAAACCTCCTTGCTCCAGTTTTCTTCCCTTCTGATCCCTGTGCTGCTTTCTCTCCATCTCCCTGTCTCATGCATCTTTACCTCTTCCTCCCCTTCCCTCTCTACTCCTCCCGCCCATCCTTCATGGATGTCCTTCCTTCACTCTTCCACCTTCATAACTCACTCTCCCCTTTTTCCTTCTATTCTCTTTCCACTCTCCCTTTCCTCTTCTCTCACTCTCTATTTCTACTCTCTGTTTTGATGGTAATCATTACCCTGTGCCTTGGCAAGTCTGTCTAGTCCAATGGCATAGGAAAGACAGAAAGGATGGCAAGAGAACACCCTGGCTTAACCAGGGCCTGGTCTACACTGGGGGTGTGTGTGTGTGCGTGTGTGATTGATCTAAGTTACGCAACTTCAGCTACAGCGGTGGAGTACAGGAGTCGACAGGAGAGCGCTCGGGGGTCAATTTATCACAGCTAGACTAGACACGATAAATCGATCCCTGCTGGATCGATTGCCGCCTGCTGATCTGGCGGGTAATGTAGACATACTCCAGGAGATTTTCAATGATCTGAAACCCAAAAAAGAGTTCTATAAAAGGTGGAAATTAGGTCAAATTATGAAGGATGAATATAAACGCAAACAACACAAGTATGTAGGGACAAAGTTAGAAAGGCCAAGTCACAAAATGTGATTAAACTAGCTACAGCCATAAAGGGTAACAAGAAAACATTCTACAAATACATTAGACACAAGAGGAAGAACAATGACAGGACAGACTTGTTACTCAAGGGGGTGGGAGGGAAATAACAGAAAATGTGGAAATGGCAGAAGTGTTAAATGACTTTTTTTGTTTTAGGGCATGTCTAGACTTGCCATTTAAAGCACAAAAAGTCCCTTTTTTGCACAAAAAACAAGGGAGCGTCTATACTTGCCAATAACTTTTTGAGGAAAAACTCAAAAGTTTCACCACAAACAGAAAACCACCTCCACGAGAGACGTACAGCTCTTACTGGTGATACTTTTGTAGTGATGTGCAAATGAAGACACGGTCTTCCTGTTTACAAAGCTTTTAGCCTCCAGAGGATATCACACAGTACCTAGATGACCACTCTAGCCTGCAGCTCTGACACCAGGTAAACAGACGTCTGCCCTTCCCCCTGTAAAGCCCCAAAAACTTTGACACTCCCTTTCCTGTTTTCTTGGCAAGTGCTCACTTATCATCCAGCCAGGTGACAATGCCTGCTCCACGGAGCAAACGATCCCCTGCTTGGAGCAATGCTGAGCTACTAGAGCTGATCAGTGTTTGGGGAGAGGAGGCTGTGCAGGAACCCAGGATGCCCCGCGATCCCCCCTTCCCCTTCCCACAAGACATATCCTCAAAATCCAGAGAGCTGCACTGTGGGATAACTGCCCTCAGTGCACTGCTCTCATCGGGGATAGAAGTACTGCAAATGTGAACACAATCCGACAGGGCCGCCCGGGGGGGGAGGGGGCAAGTGGGGCAATTTGCCCCATGCTCTGGGCCCTGCAGGGCCCCCACAAGAATTTTTTGGGGTCCTTCACTCGCTCCAGGGGCCCCGGAAAACTCTCTCGCAGGCCCCAGGCCCCCGGAGTTTGGCGGAAATTCAGTGGCGGGGGGGTCCTTCCGCCCCGGGTCTTCGGTGGCGGGGATCCTCCGCCACCAAAGACCCCAGACTCCCTGAATCCTCTCAGTGGCTCTTATATCTGATGCCTGTGGAATAAGTGAGAACACAAACCAGTGCATTTCTTTTACCAGTTCCCTATCACCAGTGAAATTGACAGCGCAAAAACTCTGCAAGTGTAGACATAGCCTTAGTTTTAACCAAAAAGTTTAGCCATGATTGGATATCTAACACAATGAATGCCAGTGAAAATGAGGTAGGATCAGAGGCTAAAATAGAAAAAGAACAAGTTAAAAATTACTTAGGGTATGTCTTCACTAGCATGGCAGCGCTTTAACGTGGCTGTGTAGTCGCAGCACCAGCGCTGTAAAAAACCCACCCCCATGTGGAGAGTAGCTACCAGTGCTGCTGTGCTGTCTACACTGCCACTTTACAGCACTGTGTTTTTTCACACCCCTGAGTGAGAAAGTTGCAGCGCTGTAAAGTGGCAGTGTAGACAAGGCCTTAGACATTACTTAGATGCCTTCAAGTCACCACGGTCTGATGAAATACATCCTGGAATACACAAGGAGCTGACTGAGGAGATATCTGAGCTATTAGCGATTATCTTCCAAAAGTCATGGAAGATGGGAGAGATTCCAGAGGAGTGGAAAAGGGCAAATATAGTCCCAATCTACAAAAAGAGAAATAAGAACAACCTGGGGAATTACAGACCAGTCAGTTTTACTTCAGTACAGGAAAGATAATGGAGCAAATAATTAAGCAATCTATTGCAAACACCTAGAAGATAATAAGGTGATAAGTAACAGTCAGCATGGATTTGTCAAGAACAAATCCTATTAAACCAACCTAATAGCTTTCTTTGACAGGGTTACAAGTCTTGTGGATAGGGTGAAGCAGTAGACAGGGGTGCCAGAACAATTTTTATAGTGGGGGTGCTGAGAGCCATTGAATCAAACTGTAAACCCTATATATAATTGAAACCACTTCAAGCCAGAGGGTTTGGTAGTAGCCCCAGCATCCCTTGTTCCAGCACCTATGATGGTAGATGTGGTATATCCTGACTTTAGTAAGGCTTTTGATATTGTCTTGCATGACCTTCTCATAAACAAACTAGGAAAATACAACCTAGAGGAGTTACTATAAGGTGGGCGCATAACTTGTCAGAAAATCATTCCCGGAGTGTAATTATCAGTGGTTCACAGTGGAAGGGCATAATAAGTGAGGTCCCACGGAATGCTTCTGCGGTCTGGTTCTGTTCAATATCTCATCAATGATTTAGATAACGGGCCATACAGAGTACATCAAGTCTTGGCGGATGATGTAAGGCTGATGAGCGTATTCTTCTGGAAGATCGGCATTAGATCTGCCACAACTGTAAACAATCCGGTCCGAACAGTAAACAGGATGAAATCAATAAGAGCAAACGCAAAGTACTTTCAGTTTAGGAAGGAAAGAATCAGTTGCCCATACAACAAAATGGGCACTGACTGCCTAGGCAAGGAGCTACTGCAAGAAAGCGATCTGGCGCGTCATAGTGCGACAACCAAGCTAAATCTGAGGTCAGGCAGTACTAAATTACTGTTGCAAAACAAAAAAAAAGAAAACACCATTCTGGGATATATTAAGTAGAGTATTGTAAGCAAGACATGAGAAGTAATTCTTCTGCTCTACTTCACGCTGATTAGGCCTCATCTGGAGTAATGTGTCCAGTTCGGGGTGCCACATTTCAGGAAAGATGTGAACAAACTGGAGAAAGTCCATAGAAGAGCAACAAAAAGATTAAAAGTCTAGAAAACATGACCTATGAGAGAAGATTGAAAAAACTGGGTTTGTTTAGTCTGGAGAAGAGAAGACTGAGAGGGGATATGATAACAGTTTCCAGTACGTAAAAGGTTGTTACAAGGAGGAGGGAGAAATATTGTTCTCGTTAACCTCTGAGGACAGGACAAGAAGCAATAGGCTTAAATTACAGCACAGGATGTTTAGGTTGAACATTAGGAAATACTTCCTGACTGTGAGGGTAGTTAAGCACTGGAATAAATTGCCCAGGGAGATTGTGAAATCTCTGTCATTGGAGATTTTTAAGAGCAGGTTAGACAAACACCTGTTAGGGATGGTCTAGATAATACTTAGTCCTGCCACGAATGCAGGGGACTGGACTAGAAGACCTCTTGAGATCTCTTCCAGTTCTATGATTCTGTGATATACAAGAGATCTTGAGTTACAAGAAAGGACAGTCACTTGTTCCATGTGCTGACCAATCTGTTAACACACTGACCTTGGCCTGAACATACCAAAAGAGTCTGGCCTGGAGCACCTTCAACTCATGCCAACCATTGAAGCAGAGAACAAGCATACAGGGAAGAGGGACACTGAGGGTGAGGTCTGAGACCAGGCTGAATAGCTTTACCAGCCACAACTTTGCACTTCTTTTGCTTCTCTTCCCTATATGCACCAGAGAGAAGAATGATGTTTAGAGACAGAGAGCAGCAAAAGAACCTGGCCAAACTGACTATGCCAGGTGACAAGGAGTCATCACAAACAAGAGACTTTTGATAGCCACATTTCAGATTTTTTTTTCCAAATGAGCTGGATTCCTTACTTACAAAAGCCACACAGAATGGACACAGAAGGTACATGAAATAAACATGAAAGGGACACATGATGGGCACAAGGCAACACAAACTAATCACATAAGGGATAGAAAAGTCATATGCAATGGGAACAAAGAACATTGGCAAAAGGTACACAGCAAGGACATGCAAGCCCACACCAAATGATTATAGAACCATTACAGGAATGAGAGGAAAGTTGGTCCTGTTGCTAAGGCACTGGCCTGAGTCTCAAGAGATCTGCGTTCAATAATTCCTTTCTCTAATGTGGACATTCTTTGAGCAAGTCACTTAATCTCTCTGTGCTACTTTCTTTCTCCCACCTTTCACCTGTCTTATCCACTTAGGCTACATCTACACTATGAACTAGGGCTGTGATTCCCAGCTCTGGAAGTATAAATAGTAGCGTAGCTGTGGGAGCAAGGGCAGTGGCAGTATGGTTTGGCCATGTGGTGTACAAACCCACCTGAATCCTGGCTAAGCCATGCCACCAATGTGCATGCGATGGCAGCTACCTTACTATTTATACTCATTGAGCTAGCACAAGTATGTGTGCACGAGCTGGGAATCATACTCCTTGCTTGTATTGCAGGGTAGCCTTAGCCTGTAAACTCTTTGGGGAGGGGACTGTCTCTTGCTAGGTGCATGGACAGAATACACAGCAGAGGTACAGACACGAAATAACCACAGAAGGGCTGTACAAATGATATTAATTATTATACAGCCTATAAGAGTCTACTGGGTGCTTCACAACAGAAGAAAGCAGCCCTGGCCCATATCCCAAAGGGCTTGCAATCGTGATGCAAAGGAGAGGGGACAGAAGGGGTTGGAGGAGGAGGAGGAGGAAGAGAGTTACAGCAATAGAATTACATTACTCAGTAAAGGCTGCACAGCAAGGTGGGATTTTTTTTCCCCAGTATCTAATATCTTGGGTGACTCTCCTCACAGCAGAAATGAGTCTCGGGAATGGAATGAAAATGTGCTGCCCTTGCAGACCAGGTTGCAGAGGCAACAGGGTATCAAGGTTGACAACATTAGCAAGAGGGCAAAGGCAAGGGAATGCTGATATAGTTCTCTCTCCCGTGAGGAGGTGGCCAGCATGGCATTGTCTCTTTCAGCCTGCGTGGTCAGCCGTGTGTCCAGCCTTAGATGCCGACTGTCATATTTCATTTCAGGGGCAATGACTCCATGTGATCATGTGTCTCCCCTTCCCAAATAAAACGTAGGGTGCATTTTAGCTACTCACCAGTCTTATTTTAGATTTCCCCTTTCACCCACTTCAAGGCCAAGGAACCTGGTGGATGTCAGAACAATAGCTGAGGAAATGGAAAATGCCATGTCTCAAATTCCCCACCTACAATATGGAAGAGGGGCCAGCACAGTCACTCCTGAAAATGCCTACATCCACATGGTAAGCAAGGATGGTGGGGAAGGCCAATTACCCTTGGAAACTCCCACCTCCAGCTTATAAATCTTTGGCCATGGAGTGAGGTGGGAGAAATGTTTCAAACACCCAATTCCATGGCTAATCCTTTCATTGACTCATATTGTCTTAGTGTCCTGTACCCCCATCCTATGTCTCCTCTCACCTGACATACCTTGCCCAGCCCCACTCATTCAAGGATATTAAAAATCCTCTACCCTGGCACCTCAGATAGGCATATTCCTCCACACAGTTTATTCCTAGGAGTCAGAGACAATCAGCCTGGACAAACCCGCCACAGCCTCTTCCAACAGCTGCCCCAATTACTGGAAGAAAGAGGCAGAAATAGCTAAACCAACCAGCTTCAAAGCACCTAAGAAGCCAATTGTCGTCTGGTTAGCGTGGCTCATTCATGCTAACAGCAATAATGGCAGAGCAAGAGCAGAGAAGGCAAGAAATCAAATAAGAAGCTAAATTGCTTAAGTGGATAGTGTATCATAGAACATAGAATATCAGGGTTGGAAGGGACCTCAGGAGGTCATCTAGTCCAACCCCCTGCTCAAAGCAGGACCAATTCCCAACTAAATCATCCCAGCCAGGGCTTTGTCAAGCCTGACCTGTAGATAAACCTCTACGAAGGAGATTCACCTCCCTAGCTACTTGCCTTCCAGTGCTTCGCCTACTATTGAGGAAATTCTTTTTTCCTATCTACTCACCAAAAACCTACTCCCCTGCCTTCTTTAGACCTTTTACTTCTTGTTCTGTCATTTCACAGGTCCACCGAACTTTTTAGAACAGTTCTAGACTCCACATTCTTGTCTTGAAATCGCCCTCTTCTTCAGGTTAGCCTGTACTAACAACAATGCTTTCTATCAAACTTCCCTCTGTCTATTCTTCTTGTATTTAGCAGGATTCTGTCAGATGCAGTCCCAGTTTCCTTACAGGGGGCCCTTCTCACATCAAGTTAAAATCATTGTGATTCCTAGTGGCGCCGATATTATTCATACTTTTTATTGTTGCTCGTGTGCGCTGTTTTTCCAATCTTTGGATCCACACTACCCTTCTTGTAGTGTGGGGCCCAAAACTGGACACTCGATTCAGATGAGGCAGGGCTCACCAATGTGCGAATAGGGGAATGATCACATTCCTTCAATTTCTCTCGCATGCCCTACTTATACCTGCAAATTGCTGTTAGCCGTTCTGGCAATTCAAGGGCGCACACGATGCTTTTCATATCCAGCTCTCGTCCCTGTAAACCGCTAGAGTCCTTTTCGACAGAACTGCTCTAGCCATCTCCCAGGTCCCTGGCGGTCTGACTGAATGAGATTCTTCTGTCTAAGTAGGGCGAGGACTTTGTGGCACTTTGTCGCTTTGCTTGCGAACTGCTCATCAGAGTTTCATTCTGTGCGCCAACGTCTGTCTATTTATCTAGTCCCTCTTTTATCCTTTTCCTGTACCCTCCAGCCTGTATCTACACACTCTCCAAGTAGTGGAGTGCTTATCTTCGCAAATCTTTGCTAGCATTAGTGCAGTCACGCCATCTCCGAGATCATTATTTGAAGATAATTGTACAAGACCTGGCCCGGACCGACCTTGGTGGCACTCCGCTTGAAACCGTTCTTGCCAAGTAGGAACATGGAGCCTGACAATCTGGCCACTTTCTATTCGCACCTTTGAATAGTCAAGTGTTTCCGAGCCCTATCCTTCTTGTATTTATTCCTTGCTGGTCATCAGTGATAATACTCGTGGCAGGCTTGTAAATCTAGCTCTTTGGTAAAGTCACGAAATACAAGCCACTGCATTCCCCTTTCCTCACATTACCCAGTTATCCTCTCTCCAACTCAGGTATTGGCATATTCAGGTTAGTCAGCATGATAGTTTAGCCGTTTGTGAATCCAGTCTTCTGGACTCTGTTCCTGGATCACTTTGCTCTCCTCATAATTGCTTCAGATACTTAGTTAATGACTCATGTCTTCGGGAAGCAATATTTGTAAATTAATCAGTTACACTAACATTTCTTGCCTGTCTGGGTCCTGATCTCCTGATTTCGCTTTTGAGACCTGGCTCCCTGTATTTATATCCCTTAGAGCCTGTGGTAGAAGACTAGACTGCTGTCGTTCCTGGGATCCTTCACTTCTTCCACTTTTTTAAGATGTCTGGGCACTATTGGTATGCCTTTTTTGCTGTCTCCTTTGAGCCTACCCCGTTCACCATGAGGTTTTCAAAAGTATAATGGCCAATGTGCTTCTTGACAAATATAACATCCACCACCTTCTTTAGCATCCCTTTGAATTTAGCGCATTCCCGGCCCATGCACTTGTGCTGTCAGTTTTCTAATAAGAGGGTCTCGAACTGCATTCTTTCTCCACAGGGCTTCTGAGTCACCTTCTCGCTCGCGGTACATGCTGGCGGCCAGGCTGCCAGTCTTGGTGAAGGCTGAGCCTCTCGGTTTTAGTGAGGATTCCAGGCAGGAAACGTATGATATTGGTTACACATATAGCTTTTTTCCACCTCCTCTGTCAATAGGTGCCTCCCTCATTCAGTGAAGGGGCTTCTACTACTTTCCTTTGGAGTTTTTCTGTGTATATTCCTCCTGAAGCAACAACCTTCTTCTTGTATAGGCTCTAACATCTCTTGCTCAGCTGACTCCAAGTGTGATTGGTTCTCTTCCTTGCTTTCACTCCTTGGCCATGCACTGATTGCAATCTTTTATTCTTCTCCTGCTCCACTTTATCCAATCTTCTCCACTTACTTGTATTGTTTCTTTATTTGTGTTTCAGATCGTCAGGATTTTCCTTGTTAAGCAAGCTGGTCTCGTCTGCCACAGGGATGTTCGTAGATCTTCTGACACTTTCGGGATGTTTTTTTTCCTGCAACGCTGGAATAACAGGATTCTGTAACATACCTTGCGCAGCTGCTACTGGTTCCTTTCCTTCATTTTATATTCTTTTTCCCCGGGGATCGCTGCACCATAGCTCCTACGGGCGTCAAAGTCTGCATTTCTAAAGTCCCTGGAAGTGCCCGCCATAAATCTGCTGCTATCTTTTTTTCCTTGCATGTCGGATCTCTCACTTCGCGCAAGTTCTCTGGCAGCTGGCCTCCAAGTTACATCACTCACTATTTCCAGGTGTCTGTCCAGTACTTGAAGCGTGTCAGTTTTCGTTTGTTGTGTGAGCCGCATAGCGATCAGAGGAAGAGCGTCATGCCCATTGAGTGACAAAGGCTTGCGTGGGTTCCGTCCAATGAGGATCTTGGAGCACCAGGAATTTGTTCATTTCTTAACAGTTTCCTCAACATTAGGCTCGGTGCGATGTGAATCTGTTGCACTGCTGTACTCTGCTCTCCAGCTGATTTCAGACATGATTGACGTCTTAGCCGATAGACCTGGGGCCTGCGAGTCATAGTATCTTTGGCTGAGATTGCCGAGAGCTACGCACCTCTCCCTGGTCGTGTCGTTATGAGGCGACTCTAGCGATGTTCTCCTCTTTAATTGGCTCACATTTCTTATAAGCTGTATAAGAGGACTCTCAGGTTTTTTCATGCAGTTTCATCGCAGCCTGAGGCGAGACATTACTGGCTCTCTGAATACCATGCAACTCCCCCACCTTTTCTGCCTCTGCCTCGTCCTCCCTTGATACGGTATAACATAATTTATCTATCCTCACAGTACTTCAGCCATGTGAGATTATTCCATCAAGTCTCTGTATATCAATCCAGCTCATAATTTCCTTGACTTGTGCAGGACTTCAGTTCTCCTGTCTTGTTCTCCCGATTGCTTTTGCAATTTACGTGGGTAATTAGGACCTTAACTTTCTCTCAGCTACACTCGCTGACTCTGTGCCCGCTTGCTCCTGCTGGTCTGGAGCTAGGGAGTTGACTTGGTCCCTCTTGCCTAGTTCTCATCCTGTCCTCGTTGTTCTCCCTCCGTTTAGTCCCAGTTTCCTCTCCAGGATTAGCCTCAAGGCTGATTGCTCCGGTCCTGCTTCCCCATGCGGTGCTTTAGCTTTAGAAAGCCCTCCTCACTAGGTCTCAGCCAGCCTGGTCTTGCGAAGGTGGTTTTTCGCCTCTCTCCCATTTAAGGTGGGGCCCGTCTCTGATCTATAGCACCCCTTCCATCTTTGGTGTCTTGCGACACCACTTTCCCATCGCCTCGAAGAATCCAACAGGCTCTCCTCTTCCCGCCTCCCACTTATCCTTCTTTCATTGTACTCCGTATTCCCTTCAAGTTTGCGCTCCTCCCCGTGCCTCTCTTCTCCTGCAGAGGATGGATTGCGCAATTCGCATTGCGCTTCAACTCTCTTGTATCCTTCCTTCCCAGAGCGTCGCTAGTCTGCTCACGTGATCACTCACGATGCATTGTTGTGCCCGCTAATTATTTGCGGCTGCATGACAGCGGCTAGTGGTAGCAATCCGAGGAGCTTTATGAGTCTTGGAGCGTCTCCCATCAGCATACGTGAATCTAGTGCTCCTGCCCGATGCTCAGTAGCACCTGCGTCGTTTTCTCGTCGGTATGGCATAGTCCTGACTCAAGTCCAGCCCTCTTAGAGAAGTCCCCAATATCACCAACCCTCGCCTCCTTCTCTTCTTGGGAGCGCGTGTGCATGGCTCCCCCTTCTAGGAATGCATTATTTCTCGCTAGTTCTCGTGTTGGATGTCTCACTGTGCTGCATCCTCTCTCGCTTTGTAGCATCTAAGTTCATTTCTGCATTCTCACGGTGGAAAAGGAACTCATGATAAACATAGCTCTGTCTCATTCGTTATCTCTCGGGTTGCATGACCATGGATTGCTCCACTCTTTTTTACTTCTGGAGGTTGCACTTGCATCGCCAGATTTCTCCACTGTCCTCTTCTCCTCTCTGCACACCAGCCTCCTACTGAACCTCGATATTCAGAGTCTCTCCTGTTGCCTCGGGGTAGCAAGCACTTATCCTTGATGCGTCAAGTCTCAGGAATCTCCATTTTTTTTGGCGAGGGGCGGTTCTTCGGGGGGGGTCGGGGGGGGGGGGCGGGGGGTTAATCGCGGGGTCTCTTTCTCAGACTCGAACCTTCTCTCGAATGATATTGGTTAGACGCGAGCTAGCACTCTTTAAGACATCTTCGAATGATTGCGGCCTCATTATACCACTAACAGTACATAGCCCATGGCTGGTGATCACAGAGGAGAAAGTGCAGACCGTCCGAGAGTTTTTAAGAAATGTTAGCCAGGTGCAGGTTTCCGATATAGGACGGTCCTTGCCCCAGGAGGGAGCTGCAGGTCCGAGGGCGTGGGCTGCAAATCCTCACCAATTAACCCGCCTGGAGGGTGCCAAGTCCTCCTCAGTGAATACGAGCCCCTTTTGGGGCATTGCGCCCCACCCATTCTGCTTCAATTTGTTCCCAAGCAGGAGCCGGTAGGCCGTCTGCGTACTTTTGTGACCGACAACTGGGAGACCTCGAACAGCGACTAGAGCTCCTGAGATGCGGACAGTGTTTTTCAGACCTGACCCAAGCCCGATCCCACTCATCGATATGTCTAGTCCGCACTGGGATATGTGCGTCTGTGTGCAAGGGGTCTACTCCAGCCTCTGTCACACCAGCCACCTGAGGGACACGTTATCAGCGCAACTACTGGAAATGTGACATATTGCTAGCACTGATTTCCCTTGCCTATGTATCCAGGACACTCACCTGAGTTTGCAAGCGTGCTTTGCTACGGACATTCTGCATTTAGCTCCCCACTTTCTGCGGTGCCAAGGCCTTAAATCAGGCCCTAACACGTCAAGCCAAAACTACTGAGGAAATCATTAACACTGCCTTCTTTCCCACTTGAGGAAATCCATCAAATGAAGTTCTTAGATGAGACTGGCGCAATGATGCAGTTTAGTCTTAGATTTCTTTGGCATCTGCAATAATTTGATGGATCTTGAGCGTTTTATTATTTCTTTTCAAAATCGAGAGTATGCCTCTGCTGTATTAACGCTTCACAAGCAGCCGAGATGTGAATCTCTTTATTTATTTCGGCTCCTCTATCGTTGCTCGGCAGTCGAGGCCATTTTTACAACACTGTGCAGTTGGCTAATTGTCAAAGGAAATCAAGAATATAAAAAGAATTACCCAAACTTCCACTTTGCTGTACAGAGAATACTTAAGTTCTTATAGAGTAATGCTCTTTTGCTTGCATAATCGAGAGTTTTTTTTATTACTCTCAAGACAAGGCTGCATAACGCCTGCCTATCTTCGTTACCTTTCCCTAGCTGAATGGTGATGGGTGTATATGTGTCTACGTCCACATGATG
This sequence comes from Chelonoidis abingdonii, assembly GCF_003597395.2. Lineage (NCBI taxonomy): Eukaryota > Metazoa > Chordata > Testudines > Testudinidae > Chelonoidis > Chelonoidis abingdonii. Next base: position 98,405,355 of record NC_133769.1, read on the forward strand.
TGTGCATCAGTTGCCCATCTAGCCTGGTCATAAGAGAAATTGTAATTGGTTTAAAGAGTGCGGACCACTTTGTTCGACATAATATGTAGACGGAATCAGTTTTCTCTTCTGTGAATGGAACGCTAGGAGAAGGGCTGAAAAGCTCGTGGGACTACTGAGTAATCGAATGGTCGGGGCTCCTAGGTTTTTGCTAACTCTGGACCTAAAATAGGCTCATACTCCTCGTTAGGCACTCAAAATCAGTGTACGTGATCTTCCGTTCTGCTGTACACCTGGCTGTGCCCCCCTATATAGTCTCCTCTGGAGGCTTTTATGGTACATGTATAGGCATTTACGATTAAATCGATTGTCAGGGGCGACAACTTGCGCCCGTCGCAAACCCGCCGGGTGCCCTGCCTCCGTGTGAGGTTGTTGTGATCCCCGAGTATGCTGGAGTCCCTTCTGTCACTCCACGCATCTTGGTCTGGGTTGCAGATTTCTGGAGCAACTATTTTAGCTCTGGCTTCTTAGAGGTACTACCACTCGAACCTCTTGGTCGTCGTCCTGCCGTTGGGAGATGGGACACAACTATCCGCTGTCCTAGCTACCTGGAATCCAGTGTCTGCGATCTCCAGAGTCCCCAAGCTATCTAGGGATGCTGCTCCTGACTTCCACATAGTGTGAGATCCCTCTGGGCTTCTAGGCGGCAAGCATTCAGAAGCACCCATGGCTTTAGCTAAAGCATCACGTCATTGATTTTTAAAACATTAGCAAGTTACAGATTCTTGGAAAATACCAAAATCCGGGCATACCTGTCCTGTCAGAGTTCACTTCTTCTTTGTGAGTCTGAGGTACTCGGATTTCAGCGATGGCATACAGATCCCTTTTGTCCTTTCAATCTCATGCACGTTCCTTTACTTATATGTGTCATGCTTCCCCTTACCACCTATGAGCAGACCCCGTGCTCTCAGACAGACTGTCTCATGTTACCAGCTGTTTTCACTGCTGAGCCCAGTCTCTATACACTAGGTTATTCAAATTCCAAGTGTCGTGCATAGCTTATATCGGTATTGCCATGTGCAAAGCCACTAGTAGAGACTGGCGCTTATACAAAGGAATTCTTCTATACCTGTATGTTTAAACAACTCCATAGGCTATACAGGCCTGCGAGCTAAACTGGGCGTATTTTAGCAGCCGTATCTATGTACCCCTTGGGGGTGGTAGATTTTTTCACACGTCCTAAGCCACTAAATACAACAATTATGCAGAGAAGCTTGAATTTGACAGCCCTCTTGTATGTGAGGAAACAACTGTGTAGTCTTACCTTCATGTAAATGGCAAATTACATCGGAGCTTTCTGGCCAGCGCATGGTATGCAGTCAGGGAAAACTAAGTGCTCTTCATATATGCTAGATCCGACACAGCTACCGACACATTTAGCTAGATTCTGGTGAGACGCTCCCTTTCCTCACCAGGTCAGGCTCGCTTTGTAAGAATCTTGTTTCTGGGGGTGAGCCAATGCTAGATTCATTTCCATGTTGATATAAAGAGATGGCTCTCGGGACAGTCTTCAGCATGGGGTCTTAACACTTCCCGAGGAAGGAGACAGATACTAGCTGAAGAATAAGTGCAACAGGCTGCCATTGGGAAGTCCAAGACTTGAGCAGTAATCGTTGCCCGTATAGAATGTGTGGAACAGAGTTCATACACTATACATGTCATATCCCATCGTGAGTATCGCAGCAGCACCCAATTCAGGAGTAGATAGTGTGTTTCAGTTCTTCTTGTTTATTCTCATTGAGGGTCAGGCATGGGCGGTTTGACTCCGTGTTTATGTCTCTCGAAGATCGGGAAACTTTCTGGGTCTGTACATCCCAGATGTTTGAACGTGTTCGACTGGTTAATCCCCTCCCTGTTAGCGAGAGATGAGCTAGAGTTGTCCAAAGTCAATTTGAACATGTGCGAAACGGGAGTGGCAGACAGGGCAGGGCTTGGCTAAGCACCAGGCATTTCAAGCATGTGCTATGTCGCCCTTTTCGAAGGGCGCGGCCTTTTCAAGGGTGACACCTTTTTTTTTTGTTTTTTGCTTCAGCAGCGGCCTCTGGCTTATTTTTTTTTTATTGACTTGAGGATAGCAAACGCGTCATGGCTAATAAAGGAACAAGAAAATAGAGGAGTGGACTCCTCCTCTACACAGGGTGCTGCGAGGGAGTTGTGATTTAGCTCTCTTTTAATCGCGAGTCTTGTTCATCTGTTTCTGTATACCGTGATGACAGCAGTGGCATTTTTCTTTCGTGCTGAGCCAGAAGGGGGACTTCCTCTGCTGGACGTGGAAGTGGTGTGGCTGTGAAAATAGATTTGCGATTTGGAAGACAAGTACGACCTCTACAGTAGCATCAGCAAGATGAGGAGTACTGGCAAAACCGATTCAGACAAGGTCACATGCCCCTTCTCTGTATAGATCAAGAAGAAGGAAGCATTAGTACCTGTGGAAAGAACATGAAAACAGTTGCTCATCTGTATCTCCGTTGCTGGTACATGGATGCTCCTCTTTCTTCTTCTGGAGGTCACTTGCTGCCAAATTTCTTCACTGTCCCTCTCTCCCCTCTGCACAGCCTGCTCTGATTCTTCAGAACTTTGTGCCCGTAGAAGCATATCCTGATGTCAGTCCAGGAAATCTTCATTTTCTCTTATGCAATGCAGGGTCGATACTTGTTTCTCCAGACCTCGAACCTTCTCTTCCAATATGGAGACCAGCTTGCACTTTAAAGACACCTGTCATGAGGCCTCATTAATAAAGTACATACCCTGGCTTATCCACAAGGAGAAAGTGGCAGACCGTCCTGAAAGCAGCATGGTGCCATTGATGCGAGGAGCTGAGTCCAGGATCCATCCCCATACTCCCACCCCCCACTGGGGCAGGTCCCCCTCACATCTCGATCCCCTTGTTGGGGCAGCCCCCCCATGCTCATGTTCCAAGCAGTGTTGGCGTTGGCTATGGCTAACTGAACTGAGCCCAAACCCGACCAAGCTCGAGAGTGTCAAGTTGTTTGCAGACCTGACCCAAGCCGAATCCAATACTTGTAGCTAGGTCCCACTGGGTATGGGTCGGGTTGCAAGGCTCTACTCCAGGCTCTCAACAGCACTGAGGACACTATCAGCACTCAATACATATTGATTAGCAATATCTCATGCTATGTATCCAGACACTCAACCATGAGGTTTGAAGGCTCTTGCACACATTCTGCAATAACTTTTGGGGCAAGGCTTGAAAACAGGCCCTAAAAGGTCAAGCAAAACTACTGAGGAAATCATTAACACCTGCCATTCCTCCCACTGAGAAAACCATCAAATGACATCAGATGAGACTTGGCCAATCATGACAGTTTGCTTTAGATTTCTTTGCATACCATAATCTGATTGGCTTAGCAGTTTTATTTATTTCTTTTAAAATCAGATTTCATGCCTCTGCAATTATAACCCTTCACAAGCAGCAGAGATGGGAGATACAATATATTTTTTGCGCTCCTTGTTTTGCTGGCAGTGGGAATTTTCACTCCACTTCTTATTAAAAACAAAATATAAACAAAACCAAAACCCATGCTGTACAGGATAACTTAATTGAGTAAGTAATTTTTGATTTAATCAGGGTTTTTTTTTTATTTCTCTCCAAGCAAAGGCTTGCTGAAAGCTGCCTGAGTCTTTGATACCTTTCCCTAGCTGAATGGGATGTGATTATGTCACTTCCCTGTATGTTCACATTTCCCTCTAAACCTAGTAATAAGAGAAAATGTCAAAATGTCTTAAGAGTTGGAGGGACACTTTGTGACTAATATGTAAGACAGAATCAGGTTTTCTCTCTGTGATGAGAAAGCTAGGGGAGACTGAACAGCTCAGGGAACTGAAGAAAGAATGTGGGGCCTAGGTTTTTGAAACAGGAACCTAAAAATAGGCTCATAAATCCATATTTAGGCACTTCAATAAGTGACTTGAATTCCACCAGTTCTGAGTGTTACAACCTGGCCCTGTGCCCCCCTGTATAGTCATCCGTCTGTTGTTGGTGGACCCAGATGCTGGGTCCCTTATACTTCCACGCCAGCTAGGTCTGGGTAAAGCCTAGCAACTATTTCTTAGCTCTGGGCTTCTAGAGAATACTACCAGACTCAGACCTCTTTGTCCAGTGTCCTGCCTTGGGAGATGGGACACAACTATCCAGCTGTCCTAGCACCTGGAACCAGTGTCTGAGACCTCCAGAGTCCCCAAGCTATCTAGGGATGCTGCTCCTGACCTCCACATAGATTGTGGACCACTCTGGGCTTCTAGGCAGGAAAGCACAGAACACAGGCTTAGCAAAGAACACAGTCACTTTGATTTTTAAAACATTTAGCAGTTACAGATTCTTGAAAATAACCAAAATCCCGAGGCATACCTTGTCCTAGTCAGAGTTCACTTCTTCTTGTGAGTCTGAGGTTCATCAGAGTTTCAGGATGCATACAGTCCCTCTTGTCCTCATCCTCATGCAAGTCCTTCTTATATGTGTCCATGGCTTCCCCCACAACACAGAGCAGGACCCTGCTCTCAGACAGGACCTTGTCTCTGTACCACGTGT
>NC_133769.1:98410042-98420439 GCF_003597395.2 Chelonoidis abingdonii
AGGGCCAGTTGTAACACTCAGAACTGGTGGAATTCAAGTCACTTATTGAGTGGCCTAATATGGTTCATGGAGCCTATTTTTTAGGTTCCTGTTTCACAAAAGCCTAGGCCCCACATTCTTTCTTCAGTTCCCTGAGTGTTCAGTCTCCCCAGTTCTCCTCCAGAGAGAAACCTGATTTTACATATTAGTGCACAAGGTCCCTCCACTCTTAGATTTGTGACATTTTCTCTTATTATAGGTTTAGAGGAAATGTGAATACAGGAGATGGTACATCATCACTCCCATTCAGCTAGGGCAGTATCAACGATCAGCAGCTTTCCGCAGCTTGCTGGGGAATAAAAAAACCTGATTAAATCAAATTACTTACAATTAATTCTGTACAGCATGGGTTTTTGTTTTTTATATTTTGTTTTATAAGGTGGAGTCGAATTCCACTGCCAGCAAAACAGGAGCGCAAAAAATATATTGTAGCTCATTCTCTTGTGCTTTGAAGGTATATAATTGCAGAGCATTGAAATTGTTTTCAAGAATAAATAACTGCTAAGCCTCAGTTTGTATGCAGAAATCTAAGCAACTCTGATTGGCCAGTCTGCATTGTGTCATTTGATGTTTTCTAGTGGAGGATGGCAGGTGTTAATGATTTCTCAGTGTTTGTTGCCTTTAGGGCTGTTTTTTCACCTTGCCCCACATTATTGCAGATGGATGCAGGCTTCAACCTATGTGGTGTCGGGATACATTAGATGAGTTATGCTATCATATTATTGAGGACTGAATAGTGTCCTCAGTGTGTTGAGACTGGAGTAGGCCTTGAACCGCCCTACCCGTGGGACCTGCTACAGTATTGGATTCGGTTGGTCTGGTTGCGAACAACTTTGACACTTCGAGTTTGGTCGGGTTGGGCTCAGTTCAGTTAGCCATAGGCAACGCCACACTGCTTGGAACATTGATGATGGGGGCTGCCCCAACAGGGATCGAGATGTGAGGGGACCTCCCCCGTGGGGTGGAGTATGGGGCATGGAGTCCTGGGACTGGCTCCTCGCATTCAATGGCACCATGCTGCTTCAGGACGGTCTGCACTTCTCTCCTTGTGTAGCCAGGGTTGATGTACTTTTAATGAGCCTCGCTGACAGGTTGTCTGTTAAAGTGCGAGCTGAGTCTCCCTATTGAAGATGCAGGTTCGAGGTTCTGGACGAAAACAGGTATCGACCCGCATGATAGGAGAAATGCAGATGTTCCGCTGGATGACATTCAGGATGCTTCTACGGGCACAAGTTCTGAGAATCAGAGCCGGCTGTGCGAGAGGGGGGAGGCAGTGAAGAAATTTGGCAGCAAGTGACCTCAGAAGAAGAAGCGGAGCATCCATGTACAGCAACGGAATAAGAATGGCAAGTTTTCTGTTCTTTCCACGGTAACATGCAGCAGTGCGACTAGATGGTACATCTGAGAGAAGGAGCAGAAGGAGCTCCCCGATTTGCGAGAATTGAGATGCACTGTCCTAGGGATGGGGTTCCTGACCACCGCTCCAAGAGAAGAGGCGGGTGGTGGTGGTTGGGACTTCCTCCTCAGGGGACTGAGTCTCTATCTGCCACCCGACCGGAACGAGAGGTCTGCTGCTGCCAGAGCTAGGATCACGATGTGATGGAGAGACTGCGCAATAGATCAAGCCTGGGATTGTACTCCTTCCTGCTTCTCCATGTGGGCACCAATAATACTTGCCAGAATGACCTTGAGTGGACTCCACGTGCAGATACGTGGCTCTGGAAGAAGCTCAAGGAGTTTGAGGCGCATAGGTTTTCTCAATCCATCCTCCCTGTGCAGGAAGAAGGCCGGGTAGGATCGTCATTGTGAAGTGATCTGAATAGTATTGCAGGTGGGGGGTGATGTCTCGGCGAGAGGGCTTTGGGATTCTTCGGACCATGGATGGTGTTCACGAAGGGGGAGTGCTAGGCGAGAGCGGGCGCCCCTAGAGGGAGGAAACCCTTCGCAAGCAGGGCTGGCTAACTAGTGAGGAGGGTCTTTTAACTAGCTTCACGGGGGAGAGGACCAAAGCCTGAGGTCAAGTGTGGAAATGGATCCGGGAGGGAGACGAGCAAGGAGAATGCGAGATCTGTCTCAGACTTAGAAGCGGACAATCAAGCGAGTATTCCTTAGTGTATACCAAGCAGCATGGGAAGAGGAGAACGAGTCTGCCAGTCAGCAGTATATGTGATTGGATCCAAGACTGATGGGTACTCACTATGCATTGGAAGTATGTCTGATGGATAACGTTCTGGAGGACAGGCAGGGCGAAGGTGGTGATGCTTGTATGTAAGAGCAGTATGATGCTCAGTGCTGGCTATGAACTGCAGCGACTGGAGTCTCTGGATAAGTTTAGAATGGAGCATAAGGTTTTCTGGGGTGCATGCCCAGACCAGGGTGGTGATAGTTCTTGCCATGCAGATACTGACGCGCTTTTCTGGGACTTTTCTGATCGCGGTGAGAGCATACAGCCAGTGCACGGTCCAAATCCAGAGTGTTTTGAAAGTGTGGGACATTTCCTGGTCCAGTGTGGTGAATCACTGGGGCGAGCTCTTTTTACTGCTGTTCACGAGAGTGGAAGGGGAGCAAAAGTGGCGTACCTGGCCGTGCCAGAGTGTTTGATATCCTCCACGGAGAAAGAGACGAGACACGGACTGTGAAAAGAACTGTGGCCGTGGGACATGCCGTTGGAAACATGAAGGGAGGATCAGGAGAGCTGCTGTTTTTTAAGGATCTATTCAGTCAGGAACAGAACATTCCGAAGTGTAGGATAGTAAATTGCAGACCAGCTTTGGACTAACAGTTGAATCCTTGCTTGATCTGAAACAAAAAGACTACAGAAGGATTGGATATCTGACGGGAGAGAATAAAATATTGCTCGTGCATGCAGGAGTGATCGAGCCAAATCACACTTGGACGTTGCAGCTAGCACGAGATGTTAGAGTAACAGAAGGGATTTTTTCAGGTATGTTTGCAACAAGAAGCACAGTCAAGAGAAAGTGCTAGGCCCTTTACTGATGTAGGAGGCACTAGTGACAGAGATGTGGAAAAAGCTAATTGTCTCAATATATTTGCTGTGTCTTCACAAACAGGTCAGCTCCCAGCTGCTGCACTGGCAGCTCTATGGGAGAAGGTGCCCAGCTCTCTGTTGAGAAAGAATGGTTCCGGGGGACTATTTTTAGAAACTGGACGGGAGCCAAAGTTATGGCCGGATGCGCTGCATCCCAAGCGCGGTGATAACAGGAGTTGCGTGAGATGTGATGTGCAGCGCCATTTGGCCATTATCCTTTGACAACTCATGGTGAACCGGAGGGAGTCCCGGATGACTGGAAAGAAGTGTACCATATTTGCCATCCTTTAAAGGAGCAGGGTAGGATCAGGAACTACAGTGCGCTGCGATGTGCCTCACCAAACCTGGTACTAGTATTCCACGATGAGGTCGCTCCGAAGTGTCGTCATATAGGAGGGACCATGGATCCAATTCTGACTACTCTTCTGTGCTATATTGCTTCGCGGCTACGCGCATCATACAGGTCGCTCACGAAATTCGCGTTCTAGGCCTTGCTTGGAACTTACCGCGGCCACCGGTTGACTCAAGTATGCGCTTTGCGCACTAATCTTCTCTCCGCTGTAAGAGATATGGGTCTGGCTGAGAGCCCTCTTGAGAGATCCGTGCTGGCAGGAACTGTGTTCCTTCCTTCATTCTCGCAAGCTGTTCTGTCCTGTAACAAGTGTGATATTGAGATTCTTCCGATCCATCCTGCGGACTTTGCCACCTCCCACATTGATCTATGTGTATGAACCTCATCCGGTTTCTTTTGGCCCGTCCTCCTTCTCATCTGACTAGAGGTCACTCTAGATATCCTATGTTTATGGCCGTACCCTGTGCAGGTGATGAATTTGCTCACCTCATTTTGTCGCAGTTGTGTGAAGATGATTGAATCGTTTGCAGGCCAACCTGTGCTAGAGAAGTTGCATGGTCTACGCAGCTCCGGATCTTTCCTATGGATAGACTATTTGAACAAACCCGTGGCGCCGCGACGACCTTGCGGGCACTCGCTGGTGGATCAACGCGCGTGGCGCCAAGATTAGACATGGAGGCCTGACAAATCTGGCAACTTTCTATGCCACCTTATCAGTCCAAGTATCCAGTCCGCCTACTCCTCTTTAAGCGGGTTGTCGGGAAGTTTTCATACTGTGGGGAGGAACCGTTTCACGGAGAACTTTGCCCCGGTAAAGTCAAGATAACACGATCACACTGCATGTCCCTTCATCCACAGGAACCCAGTATCTACGTCAGTAGCAGGCATTGGTTGTCGGCATGACTTGCCGCTTGGTGAATCCATGCTGACTGTTCCTGATTACTTTGCTCTCCTCAAAGCTGCTTCAGAAATTGATTCCTGAGGACCTGCTCCATGATTTTCCGCACTGAGGTGAGCCTGACTGCCTGTAGTTCCCTGGATCCTCCTTTCCCTTTTTAAAGATGGCCTATTGGTAGCTTTTTCCAGTCATCCGGGACCTTCCCCCGTTCACCATTGAGTTTCAAGTAATGAGCAATGGCTCTGAATCACATCACCAACTCCTTTGCACCTTGTATGCAGCGCATCCCGGCCCATGACTTTGGTGTTGCTCGTCCAGTTTTTCTAATAGTTCCCGAAACCTTCTTTCTCCACAGAGGGTGGTCCCTTTCTCCCATTACATATGTGCCCAGTGCAGGCCCGTCTGGAGCTGACCATTGTTGTGAAGCCACCGGCAACAATATCATTGAGTACATTAGCTTTTATCCACATCCTCTGTCACTAGGTTGCCTCTCATTCCGTGTAAGGGGCCTAACACTTTCCTTGACTTCTTCTTGTTGCTACATACTGAAAAACCTTCTTGTTAATCTTAATCTCTTAGTAGCTTCAACTCCAAGTGTGATTGGTTTCCTGATTTCACTCCTGCATGCCTGAGCAATATTTTTATTCTTCTCCCTGTTCATTTATCCATTTTCACTTCATTGTTATGTTTCTTTTTTGTGTTGTCAATAGCAAGGATTTCCACTGGTAGCCAAGCTGGTCGCCTGCCACATTTCCTATTTCTTCCTACACTTCGGGGATGTTTTTTTCCTGCACTGATACGGATTCTTATAAAATACGCAGCTCTCCTGGATTCCTTTCCCCTTCATGTTATATTTCCCAGGGGATTCTGCCCATCAGCTCCTAGGAGTCAAAGTCTGCTTTTCTAAAGTCCAGGGTCTGTATTCTGAACTGCCTCCTTTTTCCTTGTGTCAGGATCCGAATTCAACATCTTCATGGTCACTTGCCTTCCCAGGTTACCATCCACTTTTGCTCCACTACTAACTCTTTTCTGTTCTGTTGGCAGCAGGTCAAGAAGACTCTGCCCCTAGTGGTTCCATCAGCACTTGGACCAGGGAAATTGTCCCCTTACACTTTCCAAAAACTTTCTGGCACTATGTCTGATGCATGCTGTATTGCTCTCCCAGAGATAATTCAGAGGTGATTAAAGTCTCCCATGAGAACCAGGCTGCGATCTAGTAACTTCTGCAGTTGCGCGAAGAAAGCCGTTCATCCACTCATCCCCCTGGTCTGGTGGTTCTATAGCAGACTCCCACCATGACATCACCTTATTGCTCACATTTCATAAACTTAATCCAGAGCTCTCAGTTTTCTGCAAGTCATACGGAAGCTCTAGCAGTCATACTGCCTCTCTTAGCATTAACAATTGAACTCCCCCACCTGTTTCTGCCCTGCCTGTCCTTCCTGAACGGTTTATTATCCCCAGGGACAGTACTCCAGTATTGTGCGTTTATCCATCAAGTCTCCTGTTATTCCATCACATCACTACTTCCTTGACTGTGCCAGGACTGTCAGTTCTCCCTGCTTCGTTTCCCATGCTTCTTGCATTTGTGTATAGGCACTTAAGATAACTTCCGCTGGATTGTCCGCTTTTCGGTCTGAGGACGAGGAGTCTTCCCTCTTTGCATTCTCACATGCTCTGTGCTTCCTCCCGGTTATCCGATTCCTCACTTACCTCAGGCTTGTTGGTCTCCTTCCCGCGCGTGAACTATAGTTTAAAAAAGCCCTCACTCACTAGAGGTTATCCAGCCTGCTTGACGAATTGATGGTTTTTCTCTCTTCAATTAAGGTGGAAGCCCGTCTCTGCCTTAGCACTCCTCCGTCTTGGAACACCATCCACAGGTCGAGAATCCGAAGCCATCTCTTCCGCACACTGCCTAGCTATTCATTGTTACTTCCCAATTCTGACGATCCCTACCCGTGCCTTTTCCCTGCACGGGAGGAGAACTTAGAAATACCATTTGCGCCCTCAACTCCTTTTATCCGGTTTCCCAGAGCCAGGTAGTCTGCCAGTAATTCACTCAAGGTCATTTCTTGGCAAGATTATTGGCTGCCCACATGAGGAGCAGAAGGAGTAGCAATCCAAGGCTTGATGAGTCTTTGTGCTAGTCCTCCATCACATCGGTGAATCTAGCTCCTGCAAGCAGCAGACCTCATCGGTTTTTCTGCGGTCGGGATGGCGCTGAGATGACTAGTCCCCTGAGGAGTTGAAGTCCCCAAGCCACCACCACCCTCCTTCTTCTCTTGGGAGCGGTGGTCATGGAACCCCACTCCCTAGGACCGTGCATCTCTGTCTTGCAATCGTTGGGCAGTTCCTTCATGCTCCTTCTGCTCAGATGTCCATCTAGTCCACCTCTCATGCCTTAGTACCTGTGGAAAGAACATGAAACAGTTGCCCATCTGTATCTCCGTTGTTGGTACAATGGATGCCTCCACTCTTTTCTTCTTCTGGAGGTTCCACTGTGCCAAACTTTCTTCACTGTCCCTCTCTCCCCTTGCACAGCTGCTTGATTCTTCAGAACTTTGTGCCCGGAGAAGCATATGCCTGATGTCAGTCCAGGAAATCTCATTTTCTCTTATGCAATAGCTGAGGGTCGATACTTGTTTTCTCCAGGACTCGAACCTTCTCTTCCAAGTATGAGACCACTTGCCTTTAAAGGACACCTGTTCATGGGCCTCAGTTAATGAAAGTACATACCTGGCTTATCCACAAGGCGAAAGTGGCAGACCGTCCTGAAGCAGGGCATGGTGCCATTGATGCGCAGGAGCTGAGTCCAGGATCCATCCCCCATACTCACACCCCACACTGGGGCAGGTCCCCTCACATTCTCGATCCCCTTGTTTGGGGCAGCCCCCCCATGCTCATGTTCCAAGCAGTGTTGGCGTTGGGCTATGCTAACTGAACTGAGCCCCAAACCCGACCAAGCTCCAGGTGCAAGTTTTTGCAGACTGACCAGCCGAATCCTAATACTTGTAGCTAGTTCCCACGGTACGGGTCGGTTGCAAGGCTCTACTCCAGGCTCTCAACAGCACTGAGGACCTACTATCAGACTCACTACCTATGGATTGCAATATCTCATGGCTATGTATCCAGACACTCACCATGAGGTTGAAGGCTCCTTGCAACATTCTGCAATAACTTTTGGGGCAAGGCTGAAAAGCAGGCCCTAAAGGTCAAGCAAACTACTGAGAAATCTTAACATCCTGCATTCCTCCCACATGAGAAACCATCAAAATGACACAGATGAGGACCTTGGCCAGATCCATGGACAGTTTGCTTTATTTCTTTGCATACCATAATCTGATTGGGCTTCAGGCAGTTTTTATTATAGTTCTTTTTAAATCCGATATTTTCATGCGCTCTGCAATTATAACCCTTCACAAGCAGCAGAGATGGGAGATCCAATTATATTTTCTTTGCGGCTCCTTGTCTTTGCTGCAGGGAATTTTCACTCCACCACTTCTTATTAAAACAAAATATAAAACAAACCGAAAACCCCATGCTGTACAGCGATTAACTTAATGAGTAAGTAATTTTGTGATTTAATCAGGGTTTGTTTTATTATTCTCTCCAAGCAGAAGCTTGCTGAAAGCTGCCTGAGTGCTTTGCATACCTTTCCCTAGCTGAATGGGATGTTATATGTCACATCCCTCCCTGTATGTTCACATTTCCCTCTAAACCTAGTAATAAGAGAAAATGTCAAAATGTCTTAAGAGTTGGAGGGACACTTTGTGACTAATATGTAAGACAGAATCAGGTTTTCTCTCTGTGATGAGAAAGCTAGGGGAGACTGAACAGCTCAGGGAACTGAAGAAAGAATGTGGGGCCTAGGTTTTTGAAACAGGAACCTAAAAATAGGCTCATAAATCCATATTTAGGCACTTCAATAAGTGACTTGAATTCCACCAGTTCTGAGTGTTACAACCTGGCCCTGTGCCCCCCTGTATAGTCATCCGTCTGTTGTTGGTGGACCCAGATGCTGGGTCCCTTATACTTCCACGCCAGCTAGGTCTGGGTAAAGCCTAGCAACTATTTCTTAGCTCTGGGCTTCTAGAGAATACTACCAGACTCAGACCTCTTTGTCCAGTGTCCTGCCTTGGGAGATGGGACACAACTATCCAGCTGTCCTAGCACCTGGAACCAGTGTCTGAGACCTCCAGAGTCCCCAAGCTATCTAGGGATGCTGCTCCTGACCTCCACATAGATTGTGGACCACTCTGGGCTTCTAGGCAGGAAAGCACAGAACACAGGCTTAGCAAAGAACACAGTCACTTTGATTTTTAAAACATTTAGCAGTTACAGATTCTTGAAAATAACCAAAATCCCGAGGCATACCTTGTCCTAGTCAGAGTTCACTTCTTCTTGTGAGTCTGAGGTTCATCAGAGTTTCAGGATGCATACAGTCCCTCTTGTTCTCATCCTCATGCAAGTCCTTCTTATATGTGTCCATGGCTTCCCCCACAACACAGAGCAGGACCCTGCTCTCAGACAGGACCTTGTCTCTGTACCACGTGTTCATGCTGAGCCCAGCTCAACACTAGGGGCTTATCAACATTACAAGTGGTTCGCTGGCATAGCTATATCGGTATTGCCATGTGGGCAAAGCCACCTAGTAGAGATGCAGATTATACAAAGGAATTCTTCTACCTGTATAGTTAAACCAACTCCATAAGCTATACAGGATTCCTGCAGCTAAACTAGGGCTTTTAGCAGCATATCTATGTCCCCTTGCGGGGGTGGGTGATTTTTTTTCACACTCCTAGCCACTATAACTATGCCAGAAAAGCTTTTTCCAGCCCTCTGAGTGAAACAAGCTATACCAGTAAAATTGCATCTACATCGGAGCTTTTGCCAGCATGGGTATGTCAGTCAGGGAACTCATCTCTTCATATTGCTGATCGACACAGCTACGAACATTAGCTTAGACCTGGCTTGAGACGCTCCCGACTCACCAGTCAGGCTCGCTTGTATAGAGATCCTTGTTCCATGGGGGTGAGCCAGTAGCTGAGAGTCATTCAGTGTTGATAATAAGAGATGGCTCTCGGTGACAGTCCTTCAGCGAGGTGTTTAACACCTTCCCCGAGAAGGACAGCTGGCTGAAATGAAGTGCAACAGGCTGCCCTTGGGAAAGTCCAGACTTGTGCAGTCATCGTGCCCATATAGAATGTGTGGAAACAGAGTTCATACACTGATACTGTCATATCCCACTGAGTAAGCAGCAGCACCCATTCAGGGTGAGTTGTGTGTTCAGTCTGTTGTTTATTCTCCATGAGGGTCAAGTGGCTGGGCTTCTGGACTCCTGTTTATGTCTCTCTAAGGATGGGAACTTTTGGGTCTGTACCAAACCCCAGAGTTTGAAGTTCGAGCGGTTAATCCCTCCCTGTTAGCGAGAGATGAAGCTAGAAGTGTAAAAGTCATTTGCCAGGCGAACGGGAGTGGCAAACAGGCAGGGCTGGCTCTAGGCACCAGCATTCCAAGCATGTGCTTGGGTCGGCCCTTTTCAAGGGGCGGCACTTTTCAAGGGGTGACACCTTTTTTTTTTTTTTTTTGCTTCAGCAGCGGCACTCTGGCTTTTTTTTTTTTTTTTGCTTGGGATAGCAAAAAACCTGGACCCATCCCTGCAAACAGGGTTGCTGAGAGAGGGAGTGTGAGAGGCTCTCTTTCCAGCTATAGTTCTATGTTCAATACCTGATGACAGCAATGGACATTTTCTTTCCTGCTTGAAGCCAGAAGGGACTTCCTCTGCATGAAGTGGAAGTTGGTGGTTGAGCTGGAAAAATAGATTTGCGATTTGGAAGGACAAGTACTGACTCTACAGAGCATCAGAAAGACTGAGGAGTACTTGGCAAACCAGATTCAGGAAATGTCACATGCACCCTTCTCTGCTCAGAATCAAGAAAGAAAGAAAGAAACTGGTGACCAAGGAACCAGAGAGGGGGCTTGGCAGTTTGTAACTACCAGAGACCAGAGGACCAGGCACCATTCTGTGTAGCTGGAGGCATATGAGAATGGGCTGGCTG
>NC_133769.1:98435285-98436860 GCF_003597395.2 Chelonoidis abingdonii
GACCCATCCCTGCAAACAGGGTTGCTGAGAGAGGGAGTGTGAGAGGCTCTCTTTCCAGCTATAGTTCTATGTTCAATACCTGATGACAGCAATGGACATTTTCTTTCCTGCTTGAAGCCAGAAGGGACTTCCTCTGCATGAAGTGGAAGTTGGTGGCTGAGCTGGAAAAATAGATTTGCGATTTGGAAGGACAAGTACTGACTCTACAGAGCATCAGAAAGACTGAGGAGTACTTGGCAAACCAGATTCAGGAAATGTCACATGCACCCTTCTCTGCTCAGAATCAAGAAAGAAAGAAAGAAACTGGTGACCAAGGAACCAGAGAGGGGGCTTGGCAGTTTGTAACTACCAGAGACCAGAGGACCAGGCACCATTCTGTGTAGCTGGAGGCATATGAGAATGGGCTGGCTGTGACCACCAGAGAGAAGAGGACCAGGAAGAATACCCACAGAGCTAGAAGTACTACTCAGCCCAACCCGCAAGACTATCAAGAGTGCCCATGAAAAGATCTCCGACCATTCACAGAAGGCAGACCGTGTTTGTCAGGGATTCTATGCTAATCAAATGGAAAGAATGTTCTGCAAGGGATAGGCAGACAATAGGATGGTGTGCTGTCATCCTGGAGACAAGCCAAGAGATGTGACTGCAAGATTGGAAGGGCTTCTGAAGTCAGCAGGCAAGGTTCCATTGGTGACGCTGTATATAAGCTCTAATGACACTGCTTCACATGACACTTACACCATAGATTATAGATAAGGCTCCATTTATGTCACGGAGGTCATGGAAGTCACGGAATCCGTGACTTCTGTGACTCTCCACTTCAGCCTCAGGGTCTGCAGGACTCTGGAGCTGGCAGCCAGCAGGGCCCTGGCAGGGTTCCAACGATAGGCGACAGCAGCGACAGGAAGCCTCCTGCAAGGTTCCAGTGACAGGCGACAGGCGACAGACTCCTGAGGGGGCCCTCCTCAGGGTTCCAGCAACAGGCAACAGCCTCGAGTGAGGGGGTGGGGGCACTTCAGGCGAGCGGCTGGGGGTGTCCCATTTTCAATTTGGGAAATATGGTCACCCTGCAACTGCCAGCCACTATCGGCAGAGGGCCCCCTTCTGCAGCTTCCAGCTGCCAAGGGCAGAGAACCCCACAGCTCCCAGCCACCATGTTGGTGGGAGAAACCATGGAGCCGCAGTAGCAAAATTCACAGACAGGTCACCACTTCCATTAATTTTTGTTTATTTCTCGTGACCTGTCCGTGAATTTTACTAAAAATAATCTTGACAAAATCTTAGCCTTAATTATAGATGACCTCAGAGGACTTGGACAGGTGTTGAAGGAGGAGAGGAATGTCTATGTGATCTTTCTAAGAGATCCTTCCCATCAGGGCCGTCCTTACGATTTATGGTGCCCTGGGCAGGATTATTAAACTGATGCCCCTGTGCCTGACTTGCTCTGAGCAACACAAACATAAGCTTACAGTATTGGAAAACTTGCCACATGCATGTTATTAAAACCAGTTTAATTTAATTAAGCACACTGTAATGCTGATGAACTAGCACTAAAGAAGTAGCACTATAGAAAAA